>NC_091305.1:11517062-11817062 GCF_038502225.1 Cherax quadricarinatus
CATTAGCTTCACATCGTCTGCAAACAGAGACACTTCTGAATCATATATATCAGAAACAGCACCGGCCCTAGGACTGACCTCTTTGGAACCCCGCTTGTCACAGGCGCCCACTGACCCGTGTGGAACCCCGCTCGTCACAGGCGCCCACTCTGACACCTCGTCACGTACCATGACTCGTTGCTGCCTTCCTGTCACGTATTCTCTAATCCATTGCCTGTGTGTGTGTGTGTGTGTGTGTGTGTGTGTGTGTGTGTGTGTGTGCGTGCGTGTGTGTGTGTGTGTGTGTGTGTGTGTGTGTGTGTGTGTGTGTGTGTGTGTGTGTGTGTGTGTGTGTGTGTGTGTGTGTGTGAATTATATTCACAGAATTGTATTTACTTCTGTTAAGACACCTTCACGCTTCTCTTAATTAACTTCAAAACTAGCTTCCACTTCCTGCTGCCTGACCTTTTCGCCTTCAACATGGGTATTCTTGAAACTATATATGGAGTTTGCTGCATCACTTCCTCATCCAGTTGATTCTACTTGTTTACCATCCTAATACTAAAGTATTTTCTAACATTATTCTGACTTACCTGCCGTTTTAGCGTCTTATCTCAAACTATCTGTCCATGTCCTGTCTGCGGAATCCTCGTAGTATCTTATAGGTCGTAATCGTGTCTACTAGTCGTTCTAGCTTTCAACTTTTCAAAAAGGGTTCCTTATCCAAGGTATTTATGCTACCATCTCCTTCCTCGGATTAAACATGATTATCTCACATTCCCCCAGAAATTGTACGACCTTTACGGGTTTACCTCTTCTCCATGAATACAATTATGGTGATAATTGTCTTTTAAGGTTGTTAGGGGTGTGTGTGGGGGGATGGGGGTGGTGGCCGGCCAGGTCAAGCCATGTCACCATGTTTGCATAGTAACTTGACACAACTCTTCCCCCCCCCCTTCTCTCTCTCTTCTCTTTTCCCTTACAGATATCCCCTTTTTTCTTCCGTTCTACTTTTTTTTCTCGTACTTCCTTCTCTTTTTCCATTACATTTCAACTCCTAATCTTACCTCTCTCTTGTAACTCCGGCCGCCTGCTTGAGCTTCCGTTGATTTCTTTCTTTATTTATTCTTCTTTTATCCTTTCTACCTCCTGCGTGGGAGGAATCTAAAGCAAAAACAGGCCTTCAACCAAACATAAAAATATATGGATACATGAGATTTAGAAATCGTTTAAGCAGATCAGTTTAGAATAAAAAGAAACACAAGCAACAAAATAAGTTTGTTATAAAAGATACTTATATTGGTGGATGATGTGTGCATCGCGCAGTTAGTCAAGCTGAATACCGAAGTGTCTGGGGAGTAATGGGTGACCGCGTGAATTAAGAAGAAAGTAATAACCTTAATAGCGTTATATTATTCCCGTTATGGAGGCAGGAAGCCACCGACACAGGGATAATATAGCGCCAGGATGAACTCTAGAAATGAGAAATTAAGTAAACCGTAAGAATGAAAATTCTGGATGGAAGAGAGCAAGAAGGAAACGGGAATAATTCTCATGATACTAGAAAGAAAAACCTGAATATAATCAAAAAGAAAAAAAAGAATATACAGATGAAGTGGAAGCATTATAGCTATAACGAAAACAAAGCTGTGACTGCAAGGAGGAAACGAAAGAATGCTAAAAGAGGAGATGGAAAAGTGGCAGCAGAACAAGAACGAGAGAAATTGAAAACCGACAGATCCGTAAATTACGAGCTTAGACTGCCAAGGGTCGATGGAAATGACAACACTACGGGAGAGAGGAACGCTGGAAGAGAGGGAGGAAGAGGGGTCGGTTGGGGATGGGAGGAAAGAGGGGTGAGTGAAGAGATGGAAGAAAGGAGTGAGTTGAGGAAAGAAGAAGGATGGGACAGGGAAAGGGAAGGAAAGAATTTAAGGGCTCAACTTATCTCTTTACCTGGTTTAGTAGCCTTGAGCATCCTTGATTTCTCTGTTATTCTCTTTATGTAGGTTTCTTGATTTCATTAGATAGATATAAGAGAAAGAGAAAGAACTTTCATGAAACTGATATATGACGCAAAGAGATGATTTTAAAAGGAACAGAATAATTTAGACGAAACTTGGGTAAAATCCACATAATGAGCACTGTCTCAACCAGAAGGTCAGGAGGTGGGCATTCCATTAGCTAATACTGACTTCTCATTAATCAGAAATGCAATCCATGTCCAGGTTCATTAGGCAGGTGTCTTGTTTCTCATCAAACCAGTCAAGAAATATAATTTGATCAGCCAACTTTTCAACCACGAATTTTCGGTCATAGACGTTTTCAAGTTAAAGGCAAATATAGTGTCTGTTTAAATGTTGAAGAATCTTGATAGAAACGCAGTTGATATTATGTAGGAGTATAAAAGCAAAGAATATGTGCGCTTTATTATACTTTTTGAATAAACTTATGGCTCAGTTTAATTGTTATATGTAGTTGGGAAGCGCTAAATCGTACGGGCCATAAACCGACCTTAACTTGGGGGGGGGGTAATTAAGTTTGATCCAAGGAAGGGGTACATAGCTCTAGTTCCTTGAATGAAGGGCCTTTCACTAGCAGTTAGTTTCAGAATTATGTTGGTTGCTGCTCTGTGCAGCATAACTGGGCATGAAAAAAAAAAAAAAAAAAAACCTGAAAGATAGACTGCAAATCACCCAGAACAAAATCGTAAGATTCATCCTGGGGCTGGGACCAAGAGAACATGTAGGCCAGGATGAATTACAGCAGTTGGATATGCTGAATGTTGAAGACAAGAGTAAAACAACTGAAGCTAAATCATGTTTATAAAATTGCTCACAAACAGTGTCCAGAATATCTTGCTGTCAATTTTGTCAAGGTTGGGAACCAAAGCAATCATAGTACTAGGGGGAGAGAGCACAACTTTGTAGTACCCACAGTCAGTGGCCAGGCTTCAAACACCTTTTATTGTACAGCAATAAAGGAATGGAACAGACTACCCGCACATGTCAAAGCCAGTCATAGCATGAACCAGTTCAAGAAGAGTGCCAAAAGGTGTCTGATGAATGTAGCTACAGAAAGGGAGGGGAATGATTTTCTATTTTTTATCTAACATACGTGTAAATTTTACCTTATTCCTAGTAATGACCCTCGTATTGTAGATAGTCTTAATGACCCTCGTGTAGTAGATAGTCTTTTTAGTATGATAATAAGATGTTATCTTCATTATAGAATAATAAGAAAATATTATAACCTTTATATTATAATAATAAGGTAAAAGGACCCCAATGGAAATAAGTCACTCTGTCTGACTTTTTTGGGTTATCCTAGGTTCTCTACACATATGCTGCTATGTATGATAATTCTATGTAACTGTATTTGTGTATACCTGAATAAACTTACTTACTTACTTACTTACTTAAATTAGTCTTGGAATTCTACACTGTTATTTGCAATGGTGCTCTGGCTCAACATCTGTTTCCCTTCTACCTATTGTCCCCCTCCGGGTCTCTCAAGGGAAGTTCCTTGATGACGGTGATGATCTTGATCTAAGGTACTTGGCTTGTCTTCCCTTTTCTTGGATCAGTCCTGATGATCCCTCATTCCCCAGGCGGTGTATGGCCTGGGACGCTAAATTCAAATCTTTACCTAGTTTTGCTCCAACACTTGAGTTTATGTGAAGTAGAATCCTACCCTCACCACAATTATTTTTCAACTATATTATTGTCTACCGAGTGCTTGGTCATTTTATGGAAGATGATATATGGTTTTATTTTATTTACGTGAATTTTAAATTTATTTTATCACTATTGGATTGTATGTGTTATGTTTTTCAGAGTAAGTGGTGTTTTTATCTGTCAATGCCTCGTGGTTGCTTAATTAAATGACAGTGTTTTGATATGTATGTGGTAGATTTACTGGGACAAAGCAGACGGAACCTCATGCCTCTTGTGAAAATAACCTATTTTCACTGCTTTGGTGCGAAGGTGGAGATCAGAACAAACTGTAGACACCTCATTGCTGTTGTGTGACTTGCTCCGACTCCTTACGCGAGTGGTTTGTTGGCAAGAAGTCATGCATGCCATTTACAGCCCCGACGATGTGGAGGGAACCAAAGAATCACACCACGGATTGTTATTTCTGTATCACAAGAGCGTCAGGATTTTCAACAAAAAACAAATCCAAAATGACAAATCCAGATCATCTTCTGCAGTCAGACCAGTCAAACAATCAAAGGATCTCCCTGTTCCAGCACCATCAGCCTGTAAAGATATACTTCCCTTAGATGATGAAGAAGTCACTAACTCAGATTCCGAGTTTGAACCGGCTAGAATCAACAACAAGGAACCATTCTAGTGACTTAAAGTGAACTTAACTATCTTATGTGCGATCTTAATTTATCCAGGGAACAGTCAGAGCTACTTGATTCAAGATTGCGCCAGTGGAGGTTACTGCACCTACACTCAAGAATCAGTTTATTCAGAAAGCGACAGAAAAGCCCAAAAGCTTACTTTAAATTAAAAGAATCAATATGTTACTGTTTGTGATGTTAATGAATTTTACGATGCTTTGAGTAAACATCATGATTCTGCAATGTGGCGTTTCTTTATTGGTTCCAGCAAACAAATCTGAAGGTAATATTACTTCACAATGGCAACACCACCAAGTTTGCCTTTAGCAATCACTAAACTTGAAAGAGACATATGAAACAATGCAAAATTTGTCACTGTCGAATATGAGAAATTTGGGTGGAAAATCTGTGGTAACCTAAAAGTAATAGGTTTGTTGCTGATCCTACAAGGCGGATTTAAAAGGTACTACTGTTCCCTGTGCCTTTGGCAGTCGAGATACGTGACCAACTCGAGAATCGTATCAGATAGGTATGAAAAACGATTAACACAGGCCGTTAGTCGATCCGAAGTATATATGTACTTCAGCCGTTACACTTCAAGTTAGGCCTCATTAAAGCTTAGATTAAAGGTGTAACGTTTCTCTAGCTGAAAGAAAGGTTTCCCAAAGCTAGTGACGCCAAACTGAAGGAAGGTATCTTTATCGGACCTCAAATTCCTTTTGATGAGTCTCCCAGTTAGTGGGTTGGATTTGTGAAGAACCTATTAGTAATGGCCAACGGGCCTGCTGGAGTGTTCCTCCTTTCTTTTGCTGAGCCGAGAGCATTGGTGGTTCTCAGGAACACTAGCACAGGTTTCTTGGGGAGTCATCACAGTTATGATTACAGAAATATTCTATATCTGTTGACAGCATATCATCTACTGGGATGTCGGATATTCCTCAAGATTAATTTCCTCCATTCTCATCTTTACTCTTTCCCGCCAAACCTCGGTGACGTTAGTGAACGATTTCATTAAGACATATCCGTCATGGAGAGGAGATATTAGGAAAACCTAACGATCATTTTGATGATCGACTATTGTTGGACACTAGTGTGGGAGAGTGATATTGAACACGAGCGAAAAAACTGAAAAACTATTATGTAAATATGTTTATATAACTGTATGGATTTTTTTTGTTGTTGTTTTGTTATGTATATACGATGAAAGTACGTTAAGAAAAATGGGTTTGTCATTGCATGCACCACACTTGATATCTATACATAATATACCTATGATTGTTGGGTAACATATATCATGTGATTTTTCAAACTTAAATAGACAAAATATTAAGCATAAGATTTCAAAAACCTTACTTTATAGAGATAAAACAAGCTCAGATTAGTGATCAGTGCTTCAAAGTTAGCTTTTAAAACAACCAATTTGATTTCTGAACTTGATAAAAAGTGTAATAAAGTTGGTAGAATTACCGACAATATGTAAAGTAAAAGGACACAAGTGCAACTAATGTGACATTTATTGTGGCAACGTTTCGCTCTCCAGGAGCTTTATCAAGCCATTACAAACAATACATGTCCATGTATTGTTTGTAATGGCTTGATAAAGCTCCTGGAGAGCGAAACGTTGCCACAATAAATGTCACATTAGTTGCACTTGTGTCCTTTTACTTTACATTGATAAAAAGTGAAATTTTGTAGACTAGTGCAATCCTTTACGTTGTTCATATCCCGCACTTTATTTTACAAGGTAAGTGATAGTATTCTGCTTTAGCTTATTTCAAATCCTAACCCTGACAATGTTTCTGTGGTAGGTTAGACCATTTTCGGCAATATAATAATATCTTTATAGTATAGTATATCATCTCTTTCTAAAGAATGTGATCCACAGACGTCCACTAATATCCAGGTATTTATTTACTATTTAGGCAGTTGGTCACATTAGCAACTCTCATACATGTTTACTGCTAGATGAACAGGGAAAAACAGCTTAAAGAGACTTGCCCATTCGACTTTTCCCGTCTGGGAGTCAAATTTGGCATGGACCTGCTTCGCATGCGTCAGTAGGCCTGTTGTAGTGTTCCTTCTTTCTTATGTTCTTATATATTGCAAGACCAGTTGTCATTCTTAATAGCATCACATACTGATATACAGGTGTCATCATAATGATCACTCACGGTGTATATTTGTTATCCATGGTAGCATCACATGGTGTACAGTGTCCTGGTATCATCACATAGTGTGCAGTTGTCAGTCCTGGCAGCATATGTGTAGAATAGAGGATGTAGGTTATGATTGATTAGGTTCGAGATCCTTGTCAAGTCAGTTATGGAATTCAGCCCAGAAACCTGCCATCTCATTTCTTTCTACCTGAATTCTTACCTCTAGTTTACACATGGGGCAGTTGTTTTGGGCCAGTTACAGATGTGTTGATCTCGGGTGGGTTGGAGGGATGTGGCAAGACCCTTCACACTCGGTCCCAAAGGTACAAGGAATGCGCATTCAGTGATACTACTCGTGGAGTGTGGGAGCCGCTGTACATCAGTAGACACCTAAGATACTATACCGCCTGGTATAGTAGCGAGATAGCCGTTTATTGCCATGAAATGTTCTCTAATTCGTGTTGTAATATGTTATCGAATGTTAGAGTACTTCACTGCACAGAGCCTGTCGTAGGATAAATCGTCCTAATGCTAGGCTATTAATAAATCAACAGTGATCGGCAGAGTTTCATGCTCCCGCCTGTTCACCCACAGGTGCGTGAAATGCTAAGGTAGGCCTGAGCTGGGCACTACCCCAGCCAGAGGGCACCCATGGCTGGCCTGAACAAGTGCCTGCTGCTCACAGTTGTGTGGGTTGTGAGAGATGTAGATACTAAGCTTAATTAATTTATGTCTAACTCTAACTTAACTTAAATACGTATAAGTAGTAATGTATAATACATTAGCCAATGGAGGCTTTATTACTCAGCAAGTTCAGCACCAGTGGTGGTAGGTGTGGTGTAAACATCAGTGAGGTTAGCAGGAATAGATGTATCACACTCAAGCTCAGCATCAAAAGTTCAGATGTAAACAAGTGAATGTTGGTTTAATATGTGAACTTCATTACCAGATGTAAGTAAATGTGTATTGTTTTCATAGGTGGGTAATATCATGGTGTATAAACACACGCAGCTTGTTTTTCTTTCATGCCTTTGTGGCTTCATGTATTTTGATATAATCATTTAGTTTTTATTGTTGACTTTTTTACAGCTTCTTCTGTAAGGGAAAGTAGAATTTAAATTTGTATTTATATTTTTTTTTAAAGAATGAGTACTACAAGCTAAAAAGTGTAATGCAGAAAGGTCTTCCCTTATCACCACTAAATATAATTTTCAGTAATATCGTCTCCCATAAAAATCTCATGTTGGCATTGTTGTAAACATTACATACAAAGAGGACTTGCTCAAGACGTTATTTGTTTTACCTCCGAAATATAACACTACACGCACTCTGAAGATGTTAACTCAGAAAGAGAAGCAGGATTCTGCTTACTCTTGTACGTACGGTATTGTTTAGAACAAGATGGTGAGAGATTCCGTTGTAAAGTACTCTTATTATATCACTCTACAACTCTTCCTGGGTAGATTTTGCCTACTTGCCTACCACTTGCCTACTCCTCACTTAATCTCATTTATTTCTTCCCACTGAAACTCTTCTATTCCTTTCAGCTTTGTTTTGCTTAGAGCTAGGAAATCCAGCTTCTTTTCATTCATAATATTATTAGTCCTCTTTTTCCTATCTGCACTTCATCCATGCACATTCAAACATCCCAGCTTTATGAAGTTTTTCTTTTATTATTATTATTATTATTATTATTATTATTATTATTATTATTATTATTATTATTATTGTTAATCATTATTATTATGGGGAAGCACTAAGCCTATAGGAATCATACTGCCCTTCGGGAATGAGACTTAATCAGATTCGATCCAAGGAAGGGAAGGATAGCTCCAATTCCTTAAGCCAAAACCCCGTCATCGGATCGCCTCTGAGGAGCATGAGCATTAGCAGTATGTCACCAGTATTGCACTAGGAGTGCACTGTAATTCACGATGTCGTTCACATCCCGTGAAAGCTGTTTTTTGTGTGTATGTAACTCGTGAATAATTTTACTTCATGACAATACATTTGCTAAGATTTAGAACTCGGTGTTACCTGAAAACGATTTCGGGAGTCACCGCACCAGTGGCCCGGTACCAGGCCAGTTCACTTGGCTGATGGCTTTATTAGCCTTGTAGTCCATCGTGAGCACTGTACAGTCCAGCTGATCAGGAGTTTGGTTGAACACAAGAACATAAGAAAGAAGGAACACTGCAACAGGCCTACAGGCCTATGCGAGGCAGGTCCAATTCTCCCACCTGCTTAAGTCAATGCCTTGACCTAGTGAGGTCAGACACGTCACTTAAGGGAGGAGCACGGCATCCGATCTAGTAGCACAAGCTAGTCAGGTCCAACTCACACCCACCCACACCCACTCATGTATTTATCCAATCTATTTTTAAAACTGCACGACGTTTTAGCTTGTATGACGGTACTCGGGAGTTTGTTCCACTCATCCACAACTCTATTACCAAACCAGTGTTTTCCTATATCCTTCCTGAATCTGAATTTTTCCAATTTAAAGCCATTGCTGAGGACTTTAACAAGTTCCCTCTTGAAAACAGCTAGTGCTTTGTTGATAATTTCCCATATGCATGAAGGGATAGTATCATTATAATAATGGTACACAGTATTGACAAATAGATGAGTAAGACACATTTGTAACAGCTGAGTGTCTTCATTGTTGGTTTAGAAAGACACGTAAGCAAACACTATGACATATTTATTAGAAAACGTTTCGGTCCTGGGACCTTGATCACTTTTAACATACATAGGTAGAAAGACATTATATATATAGGCGGAGAGTGAGGTGTGAGTGACGCACGTGACCTGAGGAATGTCATAAGAACATAAGAACATAAGAATGTTCTTATGACATTCCTTCTACTACCACTCTACGAGACCAGGGATTTCTTGTCTTGACTTCCCCAGCACTGAGGGCCAGGAGAACTGTGTTCCTCAAGCGACTCGACAACCTTATCACTGTACAGGCCACTGAAGAAGTCAAGTCATCTATCGAAGCAAAGAACCCTTGTGCCAAGGTGGACTTCATTACTAAAATACCCAATGTTTCATCCATGCTGAAGGTCACCTTCAGTGACGTCAACATGGCAGCCAGAGCTCTCGCTGAGGGCCTGGCTATTCACTACTTCCACATCAACCCAGCCTTCATCGAAGCAGAGAAATTCCAACATATCTCAGTGCTATAATTGTTACTCATACTTACACACCACAAATGATTGTCCTACCAAGGACAAGAAGTTCTGCTCCACCTGTGGCCGTGAGGGTCATGACTTCAAGAATTGCACTACTGCTTCACCACCTAAATGCTTGAACTGCAAGAATGACCACCATACTCTTGCTGCCAGGTGCCCTACCAGAAGAGACATACTCAAGAAACAACAACAACAAAAGAAACCCAACCCACAAGCAACCACATATTCTGCTATCGCCAAGCTTCAAGCAGACACTACCAAGATACTACATGCCACGCAAGCTGCTCCCACCACTTCCCTGCCAGCACCTACTGCCGACTCCACCAAGGTTCTTTATTGCATTATGTATGCTCATGTACAGAATGCAGCTGAGCCTGGTTCCTTCAACACCACCATCAATGAACTTTTCAAACTAAATAATATGCCTGACCTCACATTCCCTGCATCACCACCTTCCACTGAGAACCTAAAATCTACTGCAAATATTACCAGCATCACCGCTGCTCCACCGCTGTCACAACCTCCGCTAGACACAGAGATGGACCAATCAGAGACCACTGAGACGTCGGCAAACCCCACCAATGAGAGTCCACTGCTAGAACAACTGACCAGTCGGAAATCTCGCCTTCATCAGTTCAGCCACCAGCCAAGAAAGCAAAAACACAAGAAACTGCGGATGCACCTCACGGTGCCACTGACACTGCTGCACCACAACAAGTCCGATACCTGAAGGGTGTATACTTCTACACAACCAAGCAGTATAAGAACACAATGCTGTCTTCAGAAATCCATCAGCACCTCCAGGAAGGAACAGTCAAGTATACCTACGACCAAACTGTTACATACACCACTGCAGACATGACCAGACTACTCACTGCCAACACCCAACACCTTGTGGAAGTCGAGTACACCTCAAAGAGGAAATTCAAGATGCTTCAGAATGGGGACCTTGAAGACGGTACCCTCCTCTAGCCCGACTATCCATGACCATTCACCATGAAGATAAGTTTCCCCAGCACTTTGCTGTCCGCTAAAGCTGGGGTGTGGCTCCAATCGACCCTGTAACTGCTGCCTCTGCCCGACTGCGCTTCTCTTCGGGGAAGTCAGCGCAAGATAGAAGAAGACGACACCCTCCAACCGGAGGGCCAAGAAAGAAGAAAGAAGATGATCGTCACCCCCCACCCGGGGGGCCACTGCCGGGTCACCATCTGGAGAAGACCTGGGCCGGAAGTACCGGCGAATCAACATGAATGAATGAAAATGAACACCAACACACGACACTCCACACAGGAGAGCACAGCGCTAGCACGATCGACACCATGCCTTGCCCTTCTAGGGCAGGGTTGGTGCCAGAGCCCGAGTTTGTAGCTCACAAGATGAGGGGGGTACTTGTGCCTCCTCCCATGGGAGACTTAGGTCTCAGACACTCCCTAGACAGGGAGCCAGTGCTGGGCCACCACTTGGAAGGGCCCGGGCCGGGAGAATACCGGCGAATCTTTAACAACATTATAACATTCCTCAGGTCACGTGCGTCACTCACACCTCACTCTCCGCCTATATATATAATGTCTTTCTACCTCTGTATGTTAGAAGTGATCAAGGTCCCAGGACCGAAACGTTTTCTAATAAATATGTCATAGTGTTTGCTTACGTGTCTTTCTAAACCAACTTGTCGGTATTTACTACCAAGGTTTATACCATCTTCATTGTTAAACCGTTTCGCCTGTTGTCTAGACTTCCTCAGTCGAATACAGAGGTAATAAATATTGTAGACAGCAGAAACAGTGGAGAGGTAAAGATAACGTGATGAGTCCGTCAGCCTTGAAAAGTGTTCAGTTCCATAGACTACAAACTATAGAGCTGAATATTTCTCACGATTAACAGAGTAACCACCTCAAAACTACTTCAAGGTTGACGGGCTGATCACGTAATCCTGAACCTCTCCATTGCTTCTGCTGCATACAAAATTTATTCTGTATTCGACTGAAAGAAGTCTGCTAAGCTGTCGAAACGTTTCGACAATAAGGATATCCAACTGTTGTACTTGTTTCGAAGGGTCGTGATCCCTATACAATTATTGAGTTATCTCTTAGTATTCTCATTGAATTCCTGCATTTTGTTAGGAATATTTTGTACCGCCTGCCAAGCCTCATGCTTTCGTAAGTAGTGATTCGAGTGTGTAGATTAGGGACCAGTCCCTCCGAAATTCTCCATGTTTAAATTGTTTTGTATATTTCTCGCTTAGGTTACTTACTGGGTAATTATTTTTATATTAATACATACACTTATAGACATATGGTAGGTATAAGATTTGCCAGGAAACAGGACAAGTGTTTCCTGAGGCATGTCTTAATCATATGATTACCCGCAGGACATCTGACCGAGGCCTTCCGCTGGCTTACCGGTCCACCACTTTTAAAATTATGGTTATGAGTATAACCATTCCATTGAGACAGACATTTATTATATACATTATTAATAAGGAAAGGAAAAGCGTGCTAAATTAAGGATTATCAGCAACAATGGATTCATAAAGCATTGTGTAACGGCAATGATAATGGTAACGTGAGATAAAGCCTATTATTTACCATTATCTATATTCTGAACATTTAAATTCAGTATCATTATCTAGCAGGGCTCCTGATCAACATAAGGTGATCAGTTATGAAGGTGCCTTTACCAAATTCACCTTCAGTAACAAAAACATACAGCGAGATCAAATCAATCATGTCCTAACTGAAACAAGCTGGGAAAATATCCTAAACAACACGGATCCGAACCTTTGCCTAGAAAGAATTAACTCTATGGCACTCGAGGTATGCTCAAGGCACATTCCTTTAAGAAAAAAGAAATAATAAATACTAGAAAGAGACGCTCCCTATACAGGCGAAGGCGAAGAATCACAGAGCTGCTGAAAAAGGCCAGTATATTTGAAATACGAAAGGAGGCACTGGTCAGAGAAACAGCAGATATCGAACTTAAGCTTCAGGAATCGTACAGGAGACAAGCAACACAGGAAGAACTTAAAGCCATAAATGAAACTGAAAGAAACCCAAAGTACTTCTTTTCTTATGCCAGATCTAAAGCAAAAACAACATCCAGTATTAGACCCCTGCTTAGACGAGATGGGCCTTACACAGATGACAGCAAATTATTATTATTATAATAAAAAAGAAGCGCTAAACCACAAGGGCTATACAGCGCTGAGATGACAGCAAAGAAATGAGTGAGATACTGAGGTCGCAATATGACTCAGCGTTTAGTGAGTCATTACTCAGTCTGGTCAATTCAGAAATTTCTGATATTATCCTAACGCCACAACACTTTGATAAAGCAGCAAGTGACATCCCCATGCACTCTGCCCCAGGCCCAGACTCTTGGAACTCCGTGTTCATCAAGAACTACAAGAAGCCCCTTTCACGTTCCTTAAGTATTCTTTGGAGAGGGAGCAGGACACGGGTCATCCCCCAGTCACTAAAACAACAGACATAGTTGGCAGTAAAGCAATTGCAAAGAATTACATGCCGATAGCACTAACGCCCCTCATCATAAAAATATTTGAAAGCGTTCTAAGAAAGAAAGATCACCCATCAGATGCACATCCCAGAGCAGCATGGGTTTAGAGCAGGTCGCTGCTCCCTATCCCAACTTCTGGACCACTATGACATAGCCTTGGATGCTCTTGTGGAAAAACAAAATGCAGATGTATACACAGATTTTCCGAAAGCCTTCGACAGAGATTTTGTATCAAAGATATGGTCGACTTTGGCACGCACACTTTAAAAAGGTTGTCCACCCCTGATCTAGAAAAAAACAAAGAAAGCCAAGCAATGTGGCTTATTTTTGTACAGTCCTTAGGGCACATTCCTCAGAATGCGACGAACAACAGTTGACTAGCAACTAGGTCGTGGTTCGAGGTTCTTTAACCAGAGGTTTGGTAAGTTGAGGAGGAAGGATAGGTAAGGTTGGAATGTGGAAAAGGGATAGGTAGGGGAGGTGAGGAGAGGGGGTAATAACGGTAAGTGGCCCAACCACTTTGGCGCGTATTAATACAGGTATCTGTGTGTTGTGTTAAGCATAATAATCAGATGATCCTGTATACCACACCACCTTTCAGAGACACTTGTATGCAAGATGCATACGTGCATAGCAGCTAGGTACCTATTTATTTCTTGGTGAGCAAGGGCAGCAGGTGCAGTAGCCCGCCCAGAGATCACATCTGGGTCCTTTCGTTGCTAACTAAACGTTCCACCACTGAGCTACGAGTCAGCGCCCTGTATGCCTCATCTGGAATGAGATGCATATACAGCGTAACGGTAATATTTATTCAGGAGCAAGTAGATCATTGAGGCCACGGCTAGAGCACCTCTTATAAGTGGTGGGCGCGTCCATCTCGACGTTAAACTGCTGCCACAAGTCGAGTAAACATGCCACAGCGTTTAAACATTTGGGAGCGGCGCGACACATGGCCAGGACCAACACAAAAAACCAACCATATTTTAAGAAGGGTAACTTAAGAGGATATTTAACTGAACGTTGGTGGTCTCAGCTTTGTGGGTGATGAGTTTTGATTGTATTTACTTTACTTTTGATATTAAAAGATTAGGCTTAACTAAAAATGCTTGACCGTTAAATATAATCCTCGTTTATTTTCAGTGAAGATTTTTTTATAAGAATGTCAAATACCTATGAAAAATATGATAGTAAGTTTTTATTTAGGCTTTGGATGCTTATTTTTTTTTACAATAGCCTTGAATACACACACATTTTATGGGCACATAAAAAGTACATTGTATAGATTTAACATAGGATAACCCGATAAGGTTTAACAATGAATTATTTGCACTGGGAAGATAGCACAAGTTATAGCGTAATGCAGTCATTAAACCTGTAAATTAGTTTTCCCTTAGAACAACACACGACATTTTTTTAATTTGATATATATGACTCTATAGTCCTTTAGCTGTGTATACGTTTGTTCATAAATCTCGTGTGACGTAAAGTTTGACGTTCAAGTAATTCTGGCAGTTTGCCGTGTACACAGGCAATTATCTAACTAAATGTAAATCATGCTGTCATTTTTATACTTGCTCTTTTTAATTAAAACTCGATAATTATATATCCTAGTACAAGAAAAATGCTACTTCGTTTTTATATAGGTGGGTCTTTGAACATTGCATGTAATAATGTGACTATTTTTACGGGAACGCCAGAAAGTCAACAGAAGGCCTTGATCAAAGTATCCCATGGAGCTTACCAAGTGGCACAGATTTAAAGCCAAGACAATACTGTGACAGCGTTCTCAATAAATCTATAATAAATAATCGAAGTTCTAAAGTTATAAGTCAGCTTTATATGGTTTTAGTAAGACCTCGTTTAAACTATGTTGGACAATTTTGGTCTCCGCTTTACAGAATGAACATATATGCGCTGGAAAATATGCAGAAAAAGGGTTGACGAAACTGATATCACCACCTAAAGATGGTTTTAGATTTTGCCGCCGAAACGGCTAATTTATCGTGCACCCCATACCCATCCTGTGGATGGTAGCTTAAGAACATATGGATACATAAAAGGCCTAGGAGCTAAGCCCCAGAACAGTTAACAGGAGTATATCTGGAATTATATCAATAATTATCTTTTGCAAGCAAATTTAATATTCTGATAACTTATGAAAATAAGATCCCTTGACATATCACATAGGTTTTTATAATATCTATACTACTCATTAAGGACGTGTTCAAGAACGTGACCATAAGGCTGACCATAAACTTTGCATTTAGTTTAATAATCATCTGCGCGTTTGCCAAACTGTCAGGGGTTAGGTTAGGTAAGGTTCGTCAGGAAACAGGACAAGTGTTTCCTGACGCGGGTCTTAGTCAGATGATGACCCGCCTTTGGAGCTTTGGTCATCTGACCGAGGCCTTCCGCTGGCTTACCGGTCCACCCCTTTAAAAATAATATTATGCGCATCTGCTGTCAGAGATACTGGGAACCAAACCTAATCCTGACTACTGCAACATCAGTCAGTCTGTTCACATTGCAGGTTGCTCCGTAGACATGCTTATGTACGTTCATGTTATCATAATAGGTTATAGATCTACTCAGGCATCTAACTGCATTTATATGAAATTCAGTTTCATTATATACTTCTCTCCTAATATTATTCCTAATTCTAGACACACATATACCACAGTTGTGTTCTGCATTTTCCCTCAGGATATTTTGGCTAAATTCTCATGAATAAAAGTGATTCAGTGTATGAGGGAATCCATAAATATTATACATTAATTCTCTTATCTCTGGCCTCTCCAACGAGCATGGTGTTATAGTCATGACGAGAATCAAGTACTTTCAGTGATGACAAAATCCGTAATAGTCGATAGGATGGCAAACAATTAAGTTTGCAGTGTAGACGCCCAGTTGTTACTTTTTATGTCTAAGACAACAGAGTCGCTATAGTTCTTATCTAGGGAAGTAGCAAGAAGAGCAGATGCAGTCCTGCCGGTGGACTCCTGCTGACGTCCATCGATGTATACCGAAAATTATCTAGTTTATTTTATGTTTTAATTGAATTTTTTTTTATTGCTCACATGGAAATGAGCTGTAGGAGCCTTTTCTTTTTTACACCAGTGTTGAAAATTTTAAGCCGATCTAATGATGCGTTCTCAAGTTATAAATGAAAACCTAGAAGAAAGAAAAAAGCAGGGAACCACTTACAGGTACTTCGAAAATACCTAACAGGCGCTTCGGTGGCAAAATCTTAAAACCTAGCAGTGTAATTTTTGTTTTGTATATTTAATAGTTATAAGTATCTAGATACGTAGCATTTAACGCCCAAACTGTGTGTTATTGTAATACTCGTGGAGACACTCTGAGGTTAACCACTCTAATTCTCTTATGTAATTTCTTCTATTAAAAAATTGTGCAAATGACTTGCAGTTGGGTGATGACGTCACATGTGTGGATGAGGCTCCCTGCTCTGCCCTACCCTCTCCTCCCCTGCTTCACCAACTAATCCCCTACCACTTCCCTAGCCCTTATCTTGACCCCTCACCTCCTTCCTAACCCTCTTACCCGCATCTCTGTTCCTCATCCTGTGCCCCACCCTTTCACCTACCCTCTCAACCCCTGCCCAACCCTTTCGTCCCCTGCCCAATCCTCTCACCCTTTGCTCAACCCTTTTACCCCCTGCCCAGTCCTCTCACCCCGTGCCCAACACTTTCACCCCCTACCCTACTCTCTCACCCCTGCCCCACCCTCTAACCCTTCCCACCTCCCCTTGCAGCTGGGTAACGTGATATTCACAAAGTGGTGGCAGGTTTGTTTCTCAAGCGCAGTGTCAAAGGGCGCGTATAACGATTAGCAGCTTTTATGGCGCTACCAATATTTATGTTGGTGCGCTCGCTTGTCTCACCCGTGCGGCGCCCCGCCACCTCGCTCACGCACCTCTTGTTTCTTCAACCCTTGATGCTGTTCAAGGGCTCTTGCTCCAGGGAAGTGGGGGCGCTATCCTTTTCCTTTGATTAAGCTCCATTGACCCCCACTATACAGGCACTGTATGATTACAGGTTTAGCACTTCCCCACGAACATACTAATAATATCTTGCAAATCGCAAGCTTAAGAGATCAAGGTAACATTTCTATGAAGGGTCTCACGCAGTGCCTGGGAAATGTGAGGTAATCAGGTTTGATCAGAGGAAAGGGAGATTAACTCAAATTCCTTGAATCAAGAGCCCTTCATCAGCATCAAGTCACTCCCATTGAAGGAAAGAATGATATAATTGGCTTTGTGTTCATTTTGCTTAAAGTATTCTTGTAATAGCTTGACAGTTTTAAACTAAATGGATTCTGAGAAATACTTTATTGAAGTATGAAAAGAAAAGACAAAAATATAGGATGAATTAACAGAATTAGAGACCGACAAGGGAAATGCAAAAATAACAAGCAAAGGAATTAATATTTGGAAAAAAATAACTGTATCCAGCTACTGACGTCGAGAAACTATAAATTATGATGTCTGGCACTGAGAAACTGGTAGCTGTGACACCTGACACTGAGAAACAGGTGATTGTGACACCTGACACTGAGAAGCTGGTTATAGTGACACCTTGAGAGAGAATAAAGATAGGAGTGAAGGGTGAGGCGGGTCGGAGGTTCGTCGTTGCTGTCGGTGGGTTAGTCGGTCGGGTGACATCAGCGTCTCCCCGTATCCGGCCCCCAAATAGCCACCAGGAAAAACAACACACATAAACCTTCTCTGCACCGTACAAGTCTTACAATAATAAATACGGGTCAGCCTTCGGTAGGTCCCTTGCTCCATCAGCCTTCATCTCTACATCATTATTATTGCCTCTTGTTGCTTCGTGTCATTTCCTACAGCATCAATGTGCTTTTGAACCGATCTCAGGATGGAATTACTACATCTTATGCATTCCTAGACTTGGTGTTTGGAAAAATAAAGAAAGAACCTCGGTAATTAGTTTTTGGGGCACTAAAATACTGCGCGTGAACGAAATCTTGTGAAATGAGCAGTAGCGATGAGAACGGCCCCCCACCTCGACTTGTCAATCAAACCGGCTGGAACCCACATCCCGCAGCCCTGATGCGTCCTCTTGCGACTAATGTTTTCACCAGTGTTCACTCTTCCCGGGCGACGCTCCCGCTGTGTTTACATACTCTAAGACATGATTTGAAGAAAGTTTTGACGTAAGGATTGCTGCTTGGGAAGAGGATAATTGTGTCCTTTTAATGTAATTTAAATGTAAAAGAATCAAAATTAATGGGCAAGGTTGAAAACTCACGTAAAGTAGGATAATATTGTTTCATTTTTTAGGAAATTTTATCGCGAATATTTGACTACATTTGGACCTCAGATTTCTTGACAGAGCGATTTATTTTTCGAGTTTAATTGTGATGAATTGTTTGCTGGATTAAAAATGATTTAACAGTAATTCGTAAGTGCAATAAAAATATAGCATTTAAATGCATTTCTTCATTGTAGATCAATGTAAAAATGTTTCTCTGAGTGTCTATATTAAAATACATAAATCAGCAATGCTTACATAAGGGTAAGGACTTATTTGCTGCAATTATGCATTTAGAAAAGGCTTATGAGAGGATGGATACAGGAGCAATGTGGCAGATGCTGCAAATGTATGTAATATGTAGTAGGTTACTAAAGGTAGCAAAGAGCTTGTACGTGGAGAGTGAAACTGTGTAGGAGAGAACCTGGAAGCTTCTTGGAGTCGCTTTTAGAGGTCATCACCCCCGCGGCCAGGTCCCAAACCAGGCCTGGTTGTTGGATTCATCGATCAAGTTGTTAGTGCCCACCGCCTGAAGTCCATTATATGTAACACAACCCTGCTGATCAGGAACTGTTTTGAGGAATTCGAGTTCCCTCTCGAAAACAGCTTTCGATTTTTTTGGTTATTTCCCTTATACATGAAAAAAGAGTGTTGAAGAATCGTGGTCCTTTTATACTTACTGAGTTCAGTCTCACTGTACTCATCGCTCCCCTGCTTTTGTTTTTCCAGTGAAACAAGCCATAGAAAGGGAGTTGTAAAGTCAACATAGTTATTTGACATACAGATTAGTTATGTTTAATATATTTATTATGCACTCCATAACCACCAAGTGGGCGGCAGTCAAAACATTACAGAGGTACGTAGTGCGTCTAGGGAGTGAACTTCAAGGTTTTATAGCCAAGTTAGAGTGGTAATGAATTATTAACAAGTTTCTGATCTGGTTAATGAATTATTTATGCAGACATGAATTCAGTCAGAAAAACATGGGAAGATGAAGTTGTCAAAGAAGTGAATGCTAAGGTGTTGGCGAAAGTGTATTATTAAAAGCTAATGACTCTAATAGACAGTGGGAGTTATCACAGTTACTCTTTGCTGATGACATTGTTCTTTTGGGAGATTCTGAAGTTGCAAAGGTTAGTGGAAGGACTTTGGGAGAATGTGTAAACAAAAAAAAAAAAGGGAAAACGGAAGCGAACATAGAAAAGAGCAAAGCAGAGAGAGTAACAAAATAATCTAGGCAATGATAGATTGTATATTAAATTGGAGGGAGGAAGTAAATAAATGTACAGTATTCAGATATCTGGGAGTGGACATGTCGGCAAATAGGTCTATGAAAGACGAGGGGAAATATGTAAGTGCGGTGTTGTGACATCTGTAAAAAGTGACAAAAAAGGAAACTGTATCAGAGTAAAGTGGTACAAACTTTTTTATGGGTGTAAGGTGAGCCTGACTGATTATTGCTGAATCTATGTCATGATCGAGAACACTTGACTCGCATAATCACTCTGACAACATGCTCAAAGAAGAAGCTAGATACACATACTCCATAATCAGAAACTTATAATTGTTTTATTTTGCCGTGGTAGCACATAGTTTATTGTCCACCCTGTTTCTGTCATGTGCTCGGCAGGGCAAAAGCATATAAATACACAAAAGGCCTAGAAACTAAGAGCCCCAAAAGGATAAAGATACCCAAAAGGCCCGAATGCATCTACAGTTGTTATATCTGTTGCAAGCATATTTAGGATATTTGTATGTTTAATGGTGTAGAGAGACTACTGTTGCCAGTTCAGTGGTACTTGACGGACTGGACAACAGTGAATGAGTTCAAGTCTATAATGTGGTCTGTGTTGTCCACTCGATCCAATACCACTGAACTGATAAGAGTGGTTTACACCATTAGAGACAAGCCATCCCTGTTTAATAACAAATAGTTAATTTGTTTATAGTTTTGTTTCATTTTTATATTATTTTCTCTTTTCTATTACTTATGTCAGTTTGATGCTTAACATTTTTAGATCTCATTCTTATAATTTTCTTTAATTTTGTACAGTGCCTGATGTAGCGAGTTAACTCCGAAACTACATGTGAATAAATAATGTTTCAAATAGCAGTGCTGGTTTTCATCTTATAAGACTCCGTTTCCCAAGGTACTCTTCAGTTGCTTATATATATATATATATATATATATATATATATATATATATATATATATATATATATATATAAGTAGTGAAGTTTTCTTCTGGGGGGTCCCTTCCGGTTTAGGGCCTTTCACTGGAGGGTCCCTTCCGGTTTAGGCCTTCCACTGAGCGGTGTATCCGGTCTAGGACCAGCAGCTGGAGGGTCACCTTTTCACACCTAGGTGTTACTTCCGGTTTTGACCATGACCTCGCCCTCGAGACTACCTCACCCTTGACCCCCCAACCAATACCCCCACCCCCACGACCCCCGCCTTGCGACCCCGCCGTCGCGCCGCGCGCCCGCGCACCCGCGCGCCCCGCCCCGCCGCCCCGCGCGCCCGCGCACCCGCGCGCCCCGCCCCGCCGCCCCGCGCGCCCCGCGCGCCCCGCGCGCCCGCCCGCGCCCCTTCGCGCCTTCTGCTGCGCCTTCTGCAGCGTCGTCCGGATCGCCCCCGCGCCTCGAATTTTTTTTCTTATGCTTTCCTTGGATCAAGTTTTTGGATTCCCCCCTATGGGGGTTTCGAAAGTCTCCACTTCCTCGGATCTCAAGTTTTTTGGATCCTCCCTATGGGTTTTCGAAATTCTCCATCTCCTTGGATCAAATTTTTGGATTACCCCTCACACTTTCACTCCCACCCCAAAATTTCTCGATAATACAAGTTTTTTGGATTCCCCCCTATGGGGTTTTTCGAAATTCTCCAATTCCTCGGATCAAAGTTTTTGGAATCCCCCCTCTGGGGGTAAGCATTCAAATGAACTCCTCCTATGGGGGCATGCTTACTACAGGTCTAAACAAGTTAAATGAACTAAAAAAAAAAAAAGCGTTTACTCGGCGGTCAGTGACGTCACGCGCACAGGCTGAATCATGTCGACCCTTTTTTTTTAGTTCATTCAAGTTAATAAGGGGACACAGCAGTGACGTCACACACACAGGTTGAATCATGTCGAACTTTCAGTTCATTCAAGTTAATAAGGGGACACATATACATCATAGGGAAAACATTTTCATCATCAGAAAGACACATTTCAGGATAACACTAATACACAATATTTTTTTTTCATTATTTATTATACAGCCATTACATTTCTGGTAATACAAACAAATACAATTTCATTGAAAAAAGCTACAATTCATTGACTAAAATCAACGTAGAGTAATTTTTCTTCTCTTGTAGAATTTCTGTGCATTTTGTTCAGGGTCGTCATCTTCTTCCTCATCTGTTATACAATAAACTTCTGGGGGGGGAAGCTGGTGGATAATAAATGGGGGAATCCTCATCCGGGGAAACTGGTGGATAATTTATGGGGGAAGCTGGCGGATAATTTATGGGGGAATCCTCATCCATACATGAAGTAGGTTGGGAATTTGTCATAAAATATTCCATCTCGCTCCATACGCATTTATCGCAATAACAACTACTAACACATTCTCCACTCATATGAGACTGGGGAGAAGGGTCGATCTCGGCGTGGGTAGGAGTTACAATATCCTGGATAAAAGCGTTAACATCAACCGCCTGAGTAGGAGGCACAGTCTCAACATCCACATGAGGTCGGGGAGAAGTCTCGTTGGTAGGAGGGGTAGCAACAGCATCTCCATATGGATGGGTAGGAGGCTGGGTGGATCTCGCTCCTAACAATCCCATCAACTCGCAAATCATTTTCTCCTGTCGGATTTGATTTGCGCGAATAAGTTCCAACAACCGCATTATATTCGCATCTGGCAAAGAAAAAAAATTTCTCGATTAGAAGAAGAATAAGGCATATCTTTAATTGCATTAAAAAGTTTTATTGGTTAATACATTACACTTCTAAAATCATTTATGTGTAAAAAAAGATTTTTTCAATATTAGAACAAGATAATGAACAAAAAAATCACTTACCATTTACCGCAGGTGGATTATTCCGACATACACAGGGAAGCAATCTTCTCTCCTCCTCGCAGACACCTCCAACGGAGTACTGAATTGGATTCATCCTTGACCCAACTTGAATGACAGTAGATGCAAAGAGTGACCCAGCACGGGCATTTATAACAGCGTTATGACCTATCGCCCCGCCTCTAACCTTTCGCCCCGCCTCTAAACACCTCTACCCCACCGTATTATAATTCCAATATTTTACACAGATTTTCATAATTCCACGTTGAATTATTAGCAAATACACTTGAACATGAGGGTATATTGAAATGCTCATATGCATATTTCATTATAAATTGGTCATTCTTTAATTTATTTCTACCAAAATCTTTAAACAAATATGGTATAATTTTCTTGACGCTATAATTTGTTAACTTATACACAAAATATATAGCATATAAGCCGCACACCAATGATTTTTCATGTTGAATCCTCTGATTAATACCGTACATGAAATTTCTCTTGTATATAATTTTCTCATATATATTTGTATAATGTTTTAAATCCACCCCGAAACTATCTAAATATATTAATATGTATTTGTTCACATATATACTAATCCAATGACCCATATTTTCATCTTGATCGTTCAATATATTAATGATGAAAATTACCGGCTTATCTTTTATCCTCATAATAACTTCATTTATATTATTTGCGGCAAAACATCCCAAATACGAGGCGTATCTTCCCGTATGATGTTTCAAGGCAATATTTATTTCTTCACAATTCATGATCTATACTCGCGTATGCACTATCACTGTTCTATTTTCATTTATATTTAAAATCGCATTAGTTTCACCAAACATCAGACAAATTCTATTCTCATCTTTCGGTTTACCAAATGTCATATCTATTCTCAAATTACCATTCTTCTCGACAGATATAGCATTCTTAACCTGTTCACTTCTCAGATCAACACCTAATATAGTTCTGCCTTGGAGAAAACTCTTATATGTAATCAGATGATCAGTCTCCAAACCCAGAGATTTCAAGGTAGCGTAATATAACCTACTCGCGTGGGTAGGGAACTTACAGTCAATATTAAGAATCATTTCTGAATTAATTGTAACCCCGAAATGATTCAAATCTTCATGTTGAAAATATAATGGATTAAAATTATATCCTCCATCATATGTCTTCATATCAACTAATATAATAAATATCTTATCGGGTATGACTTGTCCCCAAGGATTATCTGCGATCAATTGTGTTTGATTAGATGCCAGAATATATGATTTAAATAATGTCTTCTTGAACAGATATTCACACCCCTGCGGGTTTGCCCTCATGCTTGAATTCAATGCAATTAATGCATTCGTATACGGAATAACTTTATCGATCCATAATTTAATGGAATTAATATTATATTTATATGTTTTTCCGCTTAATGGAGTCATAATTACCCATGCGGGTGAATGCATTTCAAGTCTCAATCGACATTCGACACTATCCAGGATATATTCGTGAAAACTACTCACATCCAGCATCAAAGGGAAACAAGTATTCACTTCATTCGTTAATTTACCTTCGTCTTTCTTAATATCATCTAAATCAGCTGTTGTAATAGTACTACTTGCTGTGTCTTTATTACGAAAGAATGCTATTCTTCCCAATGTATCTAATTTTGATGGGGATAAATGCTTAAGCAGTTTAATATAACCCGTATATGAATAAAATGGATTCGATTCTATAAGTTGTTCATTGAGATACAAACACACAGATTTGAATATTGTCTGACTTATAGAGTTCACAAATATGACCTTATCATCGTCTCCCAGTGCACTCCCATCCTCATTTGTTATATTTATGTTCATTTCCAAGGCCAGACTCGTTAAATCTAAAAAATGACCTTCTGAACTTTGTATTCTAAATTCGAGAAATTTATCAGATCCTTGATTTACTGGTAATACTTCACAGGTGCGTCTAGCTGCTATTGAGGATTCAATAATGGTATGTCCTGGTAATTTTGGGAATCCATCAGTTATGGAATGAGAATAAGTGGGGACGGGGGCGTTGAGTCCCCCTGGTGTAACGTATAGAGCACCAGCCGACATACTAACAATATGACAGTTAACAATAAACTAAAATTAATTAAATATTCCAGTTTCTTTTATTATTAAATTTCAATCGTTTCAAACCAATCTTTCTACTTCCTCCGGATAATAACTTCTGTCCGACACCCTTCAATGTTTCTACGCCTCTATTTCTCGCAGAATTTTTCAATGCAATACCATTATTAACATCGTTCAACACATTTTGCCCGTATTGTAATACTCCCGGAGCAAAGGTATTCAATAAGAATGGTAATGCTTTTCTGGCCATCCCACCGAGAAATGACAATAATCCTCCGCCCCTCCCTCTAGCTTTATATAATATAATATCATCTAAACCTCCCCCTTTCACCCTCGAAGTATCAAAGAGTTTCAGGAATGATTCCACTGAAGGAGGAGAGAAACTGGTTCTCATCTTGACGGTTCGTTCAATATTAACTCAACTTGATCATTCACTCTCGTTTTATAGGTCTTAAATGTAGTACACATACAGTAGAACACTTGTCATTATATTGAATTAACCTTCCTTTCTGATCAGCGAGCTTAATACTCACTTGATCAATTATCTTTTTATTAAGTGGTTTATACATTGTGGGGTCATAATTAGATCTTAATGTATTAATATCAACTACTCCCAAAAGAGATACCAACTGATCGCCAAAATTAATGGGATCAATCAAATCGCTATATATTAACATATAATTAATACCTGATTCAGGATCGGGTGGGTTTACCGCCTTCACACCAGACTCGTTAAAAATAATCTCTTTTTTATTGGTAAAGACATACAAAATTTCATTACCTAAGAACCCTAGCATATCGCTTCCTTCTTTATCAAATTCCAACCCCACATAACCACTGGTAATATCAGAAGGTAGTATAATTTTTTTTTTCAAGTTAATAACCACTCTGTTTATTCCTGGATGATATGTGAACACAATTGAGTTTTTGGGGATGATAATACCCGTTGTATGTTTAACTGCTATTAAGAGATTTGCATTAATATCCTCATTTATTGCCTCTAAAATCCTTGCCATATCACCTCCAATAATTTTGCTCATATCAATTTTATGCATATATTTATTTACTGTAGATTTCTCATATGTAATACATATCTTCAAATTCTTTTGCGGTATATAATGCGTCTTGGGGTAAATTATATTTTTCAGAGCAACCTCATAATCAATTTTATTATCTAATATAATGGGGTCATATAATTTATTAATGAAAGCCGAAGGTGTATTGGCGGGAAATAAATCGAGACTTGAATCGCTACACACGTATAGAAGACGTTCAGCCATCTCCACACTCTTATAACACACACTAAATAAAAACATAACATCACAGAGTTTATATACTCACCTAATATGATATCCACGATGTTTCTCTCCTTACACCGCCTCCTTTATGTAATAATTGTTTTCTCACTTTTGTATTCCTCACAAAATCAAAATGTATACCTGATATATTTAATAAATGCTTTATTTCTGTTAAGTAATCAGAATCGATTCTTCTCGCTGATTTCACATTATTTTCTGATAAAACATTTAATATTTCAATAATATTACGTCCAGTAATGGGGGTAAGAAGGTCACCATTCTCATCCCAACTCACCAAAGGATTTCTTTGCAATAATACCAACATTGATTTCACATATTCTATATTTCTCGCACTCACTCTTATGTGCATGAATCTTGACAAATCTGGGGTTTTCTGAGGTTTCACCGAGGTGAGAGCAGGTGGGTTGACCTGCCTAGCGGGAGTAGTCTTAAACTTGCGTTTAACACCACGCTTCAAGCATGCACCACCACCACCTCCTTCTAAATTCTCATCACCCTCCGATTTTACTAACTCGAGAGGTTTCCGATTCATAACTGAAGTTGGTACAAGATAAAATTCTTTCATGATTTATTAAACAATCTCGAAATAATATTTACTGCTAGAGGTAATATAATGCCAAGAAGATTTCCACCTCTGATACTCAGCAAATATTTCTTTTTACGCTGAAAACCGATTTTCTTACAAGCTAATGATTTAATCTCGTTCTTGTACTTTTTAAATATTTTAGGGTCTAATGGTATTTTATTCTTAATCAAATTCTTGAAAATCTCACTGATACAACTTATGTGTGTTTTCTTAAACTGTTGTAATAAACTCTTCCGATGATTGCGTGGGAGACTATTAAGTAATGTAATTAATTCTTTAAATTTTTCTAATAATGATTTTTTCATTGTACCTTCAACAAATCTCCTTCTTTGACCCACGAATTAAAAGTGGAATCATAACCTTTATAAGATACCAAATAATGCGTAATTCCACCAATTTTTTTTCGTTTCAATACTCTGTCGATAATATATTCTGGAGGTGGTATGACTGGGGTCAATTCTTCGCGATAAAATGTTCCTTTAATCTTTTCACCTTTCAAATCTTTCAAATGATATGTTGTTATAGGTTGAGAATTATTAATTCTATATATTTTAAATATTTCCTCTGTATTTTGTGTGTGAAACCCTCGGTTAAACGCGGATGATCTGCTAAGAGTCACTCTTGTTGTGTCTCCAACAGCCAATTTCTTACTGATTCGTTTCTTATTGGATCTTCCATTTTTATAATTTATCCGAAACTGATTCCTTATATCATTCAATGACGTAATACCATGGACTTGCAATGGGGTTTTACCGCCAATCCCCGAGTGCGGAGATGAATTATACGCATCTACTAATTCATTTAACACTTTTGAATAATTAAATGTATTGGCACTTGTCATATACTTGTATAATTTACGTTTCATCGTTTGCAAGCCTCTCTCTGCAATGGAAGCTTTTGTTTCTTTCGAAAATACATGATATAACTTTATATGCTTACTCTGCAGATAATTCTGTACCTGTTTATTTAGAAACTCCCTGCCTTTATCTGTAAATAATCTCGATATATTCTTCGCCTTTTCATTCTCCAATATGTTTTGTAATGCATGTAAAGTGCTCGGTCCGTCTTTCTTTTTCATGAGTACTGCTTGTAAATATCTTGAAAAAACATCGATACACACGAGAATGTATTTATATCCATCATTATATCTGGATAATTTAGACATATCACCCAAATCACAGGTTAATATCACTCTGGGTTTAGGAGCAATTATTTTCCTACGAGGAAACTTCTTAGGTTTAAGAACGTATAAAGTATATGATCTTTCTGAATTTAAGAAATTTCTGACCTCTTTCAAGGTTATGGACGGATCGATCTTTTTTACAGCTGTATATAAACTGTTTACACCAGAGAATGACCCAGCAGATCCAGGATCTCTATAAACCTTTTCAATTAATTTTGCTCGCTCCATTGGTATACAATTTCGTAGGAATCCTGCCGTAACACATTGGTTCGCAACTGTAATGCTTCTGGTGTATTTAATGCAAGGTCTATGAATAAATAACCAAAGGGTGATCGTTTTATAGCAGATTTATATATATTTACAAATTCCTTATTTTTTCCGAACACTTGTCGCCCCAGAATCTCTACTTGTCCAAGATCCCTCATTTTAAATAAAGCAAAATGCGTGGCGTTTAAAGCCATGGTACGACTATATCGTCCTCCGTGAAATATATTTTGAGTAATCAGAATAATGCTTATATTATGATGTCTACCTTTAGTAAAACATTCGAGAATAATTTCACTGTTACCTGCTTTTAAAAATAGATCATCAACAATAATTATTGTATTTTCATCAGGTGATGCAATGACATTCTGCGGGTCGATAATATCGTTACTTAATGTTAATTTATGAGTTATCTCTGAATCTTGTTCTAAGGGGTGTGATGTCACCCCGCATATTATAATGTTATGAAATTTCTCGTGGTATAACTTTATTAATTTTGATGTGAAATACGATTTGCCACTATTCGAATAACCGGCAATGATAATCCTTGATGGATAACGAAATATATCAACGTCAGCAGATGTGTATGTTGTCAAGTTCAACATCTTCCCCTTATTATTTTAAAATGATCTAAAAGCTTCCTCTCTTTAAGTTGAATGAACTAAAAAGGGTGTTTACCATAGAGAGGCGTCTTGTACACTGTAAGTCTTAATGGGTTTTCAAGATATATAATACTTTTAGTTCAACAAGAGGACACAGTTAATGTGGAGCAGGATTGCCTCACCAAAATTAGTTGCTTTAGGGTGACGATTGACCTAGGTGTTTCAGTAAGGATATACTGGTATTATATTCTATCTTGGATGTTACCCGCATTTCATGGCGCCTGTCTGTCCTGAGTTGACGCAGGTGTTATGTTCTACCTTGAGTGTGAACCGCATTACATGGCGCCTGTCTGTCCTGAGTTGACCCAGGTGTTCGGTAAGGCGATGATTATCTTTAATCTACCTTAGGTGTGAATCGCATTACACCATGTGTTGAGGTGACCCACAATGAGTCTCTCAGAGTGAGGACAGTGCTTCCATCCGTGACTGAGCTCATCTTCCCCATATTATTTTAAAATGAACTAAAACCTTCCTCTCATTAAGTTAAATGAACTAAAACCTTCCTCTCATTAAGTTAAAGGACCTCATCTTCCAACGCTGAACCGCACAACATGCTGTCTGTCTGACCTGTGTTGACCCAGGTGTTCATGATTATCTTAAATCTACCTTAGGTGTGAACCGCATTATACCGTGGTGTCGGGAGGAGGGGGCGGCCTATATAAGCTCAATGAGACACTCAGAGCGAGGACAGTGCTTCCATCCATCATCCGTGACTGACCTCATCTTCCCCCCACAGTATTCCTCTCATTTAAGTTAAAGGACCTCATCTTCCAACGCTGAACCGCACAACATGGAGAAAGGTAAGTTATACTTAGAAAATTCTTGTTTTTGCATGTTTAATTTTTGTTGAAGCATACGAGTGAAATTTGGGTTAATTTTTGTTGAAGCATACGAGTGAAATTTGGGTTAATTTTTGTTGAAGCATACGAGTGAAATTTGGGTTAATTTTTGTTGAAGCATACGAGTGAAATGTTTACTGGGTTAGTGCGTTAATAAGTGAAATTTTTAAATGGGTTAAATAAGTGAATTGGTGAAGAGGAGATTGTTAGAAAATTCTTGTTTTTTTACATGTTTAATTTTTGTTGGAGCATATGAGTGAAATTTTTTACTGGGATAGTGCGTTAATAAGTGAAATTCTTAACAGGGGATAGCATATATTCGAAATACTTGGAAGCATTGGTGAAGAGAAGATTATCGATTAGAAAGCAGCGTTCGTTGGTAATCGAGAAAGGCGGTGTACAACGCAATGAAAGGTTATTGCAATTGGATAATGAGTGGGCACGTGTAGATGCTTTATGGAAGAAGGCTATAGAAACAGGTATGTAACCAATTTGTGATCTTTTGTTGTGCTAGTCACTCGAGAAAAGATTTTTTTGTTCTATTCATTGAAATCTTAATATATTTTGGGTTATGAATTGGATGTGCTTTTTTTTTCCTCTGTTCATTGAAATCTTAAAACGTATTATGTAAAAATTGTGAAGGGTGAAAGATTTTCCTCTGTTCATTGAAATCTTAATATTTTTTGGGTTATGAAATGGATGTGCTTGTTTTTCCTCTGTTCATTGAAATCTTAATATTTTTTGGGTTATGAATTGGATGTGCTTTTTTTTCCTCTGTTCATTGAAATCTTAATATTTTTTTTGGGTTATGAATTGGATGTGCTTTTTTCCTCTGCAGGAAATACACCTGGTAGTGTTGTCGCCCAGCTTGGTGGTGAGAGTGCTAGTGTTGGTACCTCACAATGCGGAGGTGCGGGTACTTCTGCCCCCATTAATGTTGATGAGAGAGCAACTACCTCGCATGACGTGTCTGACACGCATAATAGTGAAGATGAGACCCCAGAAGTTATTACATATATCCAGAATTTTAGAGGTAGACATACAGTGAGGAAATATAGTGTTCCTTCATCTTATAATAGAGAGTTAAGAATGTATTTACATGTTTATAGGGATTATTTTATAGAACAGATGCGAGATATGTATGATAGATCGCCTCTAGCAATGTCGCTCAGAATCCACCCAATTATAGTTATAAGGACATTACGTCAAAACATATCGGGTGATGATCAAAATGGACAATTTGTGATAAATTTAGCGTTTGAGTTAGTAAGTGAAGAGGAAATCTCTGAAGTATTTGATCGATGGGTGGGAACAATATTAGAAAGATACGAGTCAGAGTTGCAAGATCAGGAAGGATCTGGCTGGATCATAGATCAAATCGAATCTTTCAGTATCGAATATGTTAAAGTAGAATTCAGAGTGCAAGTGGGGTCATATGTGGCATATCCCGAGAAACTGCGAGGGAAGAAATATGTATTTAATCCAGAGATTAATGATGGCTTATGTGTACTGCGTGCTTTTGCAGCCTATCAATGTCATAAAAAGAACATGCCATGGAAACATATTCGCAGAGCAGTTAATACTAAGAGAGGTTGTCTTAATCATGCAAAATCTTCTATAGATGATTTCCCCATTACGCGTGATAAGTTAGGTATATTAGAGAAGGAAAATAAAGTGTCATTATATGTTTATCAATTAAGAAAGGATCAAGATAGGACATTTATGGCTATGTGTCGTAAGGGGAATAAGAAATATAAGGACATTATGTGCGCGTTATTGTTGAATGAAAGACATTTGGTTTTAATCAAAGATTTTGACGGGTATGTTAGAACGATAATGACAGAAAAAGGTGTAAAGAAGCACTGTCATAGTTGTTTGATGAAGTTGAATACACAGGAAGAGTTAGATATCCACGAAGATGGATGTAAAATCAATCAGGTTCTCGTATTCCCCTCGGAAGGAACAACAGTACACTTTGAAAATTTTAGTCATACGCATTCCAGCGAATATATCGGTGTATTTGATTTCGAATGTGCATTAGACACAACTCTCCCAGCAGGTAAAATTGAGTCTCGTCATAAAGCCATTGCCTATTGTTATATTATATTTGATCGCAAAGGAGAAATAGTGTGTATAAACAGTTATAAGGGGGAGGATGCTGTTAATCATTTCATTTTAAATGTTAGTGGTGAATGGAATAAAATAAAGTTTAGAAGACAGTATCATGAAATCCATATGACGGAGGAGGATGAGATGAGCCATGATTCTCAGATCGCTTGTGAATTATGTGGTAACACCTTCAAAAACCCCAAAGACAAACATAAACACCATGACCATACTTTAAATTTCAATAATTATATTGGAGCCTATTGTGCACGATGTAATATGCAGTGTAAAGACAAGAGAGAGAAATTATTGCTTTTTTGTCATAACATGTCGTATGATTTAGGAATAATTTTAAAGGAATTGAATGTTGATAAATATAACGTTGAAATTCATTCGAAACAAGGATTCAAATTCTTGAAAGTAGACATAGGTAAGGTTAGATTTCAGGATTCACTGTCTTTGTTGAATGGATCTCTTTCCACGTTAGCAGAACAACATATCAAGGCAGGTAAATCCCTGAAATATACAGAGACTATCCTGAAAGATGTGCCTCGAGATGTCTTACCTTTATTATGTAAAGGAAAACAAATTTTGTGTTATGATTATATTGATAGTTTAAAGAAGCTCGATGAAACAAAATTACCCAGCAAAGATCATTTTTTTAATTCTTTGAGAAATAGCGCTATCAGCCAAGAAGATTATGAACATGCATTGAAAGTGTTTGAGTTGGGTAAATGTAAGACTTTAGGAGATTACTTGATGTTATATCTCAAGACAGATGTTGGTTTGTTAGCCGATGTCTTCATGGAGTGGCGTAAAACACTCAAGGATATTTATAAGTTAGACGTTAGTAATTATATAAGTTTACCATCATTCAGTTGGGATGCATTCCTATTGAAAACTAATGTAAGATTAGATATGATATATTCCCATGAATTATATGACTTGATTAAAAGGAATCTCAGAGGTGGGTTTACCTGCGCAATTAATCAGTATTCTAAAGCAGATAATCCCCTAATTAACCCTAATTTTGATGTTGAGAGTGGAATGGGCACTCATATTCTATATCTAGATTTCAATTCTTTGTATGCTAGTGCGATGGTTGAAGCTCTTCCACAGAATGGTATCAGAAAATTATCCAATGACGAGAAGAATGCTATCCTCGATGTGGGATTAAGTAATGTTTCCTGTGAAGGACAAAAGGGATATTGGATAGAATGTGATACCAAGCACATATCCCCCGAGGTAGCTAGACTCACTGATGAACTTCCTTTAATATTATCACATATGAATATATCAGAAGAGATGTTATCTCCTTATTGTGAATCTATATTGAAAAATGAAGGTAGAAAGATCCCCAAATCTAATGGGAAATTAGTGGGCAGTCATTTACCTCAGAAAAATTATTTGATCAGTCTAGAATTGTTACAGTTATTACTGGAACTTGGGTTAGAGGTGGAAAAGGTTCATACCATATATGAATATACACAGGCAAAATTTTTAGAACCTTTCATATCAACTAATATTGCACAGAGAACAGCTACAAGATGTCCTATCAAGTCAAAAGCCTTCAAATTAACTAATAACGCCATATATGGGAAATCATTGCTGAATATTACAAAGTATGCTGAGAAATATAGATATATCAATAATGAGAAAGCATTTATTAGAGCGAGTAAAGATCCTTTGTTAAAAAATATCACACATTTAAATCAAGATAGAGTGATTTGCACATTCAATAAAGATATATTAGAAGTTAAGCAACCACTTTATCTCGGTTTTCAAATTCTTGAGATAGCTAAAAAGAAATTGTATCATTTTTGGTATAAAGTTTTAAAACAGCATTATGGTGATGATGTAAGACTTCTTTATACCGATACTGACTCGTATATTTTTAGCTTGAAATGTAAAGATTTGTACACCGAGTTAAAAAGTGAACCATTGTTAGGTTATATGGATTTTTCAAATTTCAGCCCTGAGCATCCCTTATATGATGATAGTAGAAAAGGGGAGCTGGGGTTATTGAAATCTGAAATGTGTGATAACCATATTAGCGAGTTGATAGCCTTGAAAGCTAAAATGTATTCTGTCAAGATTGCTGGAAGATCAACTAATGTCAGCAGAGCCAAGGGTATTCCTTCGCAATTTATGCCATTATTAACACATGCAAGATATAAGAATGTTTTATCAAATGTAGATAGAGAATTATTCACGTGTAAGTCTATAGGTAATGTAAAAGGTGAAATATGTACGGTAAGAATTAATAAGAGAGGTTTGTCAGCTTTTGATGATAAAAGATATCATTTGAATACTAATGAATCCTTGGCTTATGGACACCCTGATATTCCACCATCTAAACGTAGGAGAATAGAGTGATGTATTGCTTGTATAATAAATAATGAAAAAAAAAATTGTGTATTAGTGTTATCCTGAAATGTGTCTTTCTGATGATGAAAATGTTTTCCCTATGATGTATATGTGTCCCCTTATTAACTTGAATGAACTGAAAGTTCGACATGATTCAACCTGTGTGTGTGACGTCACTGCTGTGTCCCCTTATTAACTTGAATGAACTAAAAAAAAGGGTCGACATGATTCAGCCTGTGCGCGTGACGTCACTGACCGCCGAGTAAACGCTTTTTTTTTTTTTAGTTCATTTAACTTGTTTAGACCTGTAGTAAGCATGCCCCCATAGGAGGAGTTCATTTGAATGCTTACCCCCAGAGGGGGGATTCCAAAAACTTTGATCCGAGGAATTGGAGAATTTCGAAAAACCCCATAGGGGGGAATCCAAAAAACTTGTATTATCGAGAAATTTTGGGGTGGGAGTGAAAGTGTGAGGGGTAATCCAAAAATTTGATCCAAGGAGATGGAGAATTTCGAAAACCCATAGGGAGGATCCAAAAAACTTGAGATCCGAGGAAGTGGAGACTTTCGAAACCCCCATAGGGGGGAATCCAAAAACTTGATCCAAGGAAAGCATAAGAAAAAAAATTCGAGGCGCGGGGGCGATCCGGACGACGCTGCAGAAGGCGCAGCAGAAGGCGCGAAGGGGCGCGGGCGGGCGCGCGGGGCGCGCGGGGCGCGCGGGGCGGCGGGGCGGGGCGCGCGGGTGCGCGGGCGCGCGGGGCGGCGGGGCGGGGCGCGCGGGTGCGCGGGCGCGCGGCGCGACGGCGGGGTCGCAAGGCGGGGGTCGTGGGGGTGGGGGTATTGGTTGGGGGGTCAAGGGTGAGGTAGTCTCGAGGGCGAGGTCATGGTCAAAACCGGAAGTAACACCTAGGTGTGAAAAGGTGACCCTCCAGCTGCTGGTCCTAGACCGGATACACCGCTCAGTGGAAGGCCTAAACCGGAAGGGACCCTCCAGTGAAAGGCCCTAAACCGGAAGGGACCCCCCAGAAGAAAACTTCACTACTACTTATATATATATATATATATATATATATATATATATATATATATATATATATATATATACGTGTGTATATATGTCGTGCCGAATAGGCAGAACTTGCGATCTTGGCTTAAATAGCAACGCTCATCTTGCCATACAGGACAAGTGAAAATTTGTGTATGCAATAATTTCGCCAAAATCATTCCGAACCTAACGAAAAAAATATATTTGATTGTGTTTTTTAGTGCTAAATTATTGTAAACGTATTTAAAATATATTTGGTTGGGTTAGGCTAAAATAAATTGCTCTTGTTATAATAAGGTTAGGTAAGCTTTCTAAGATTCTTTTGGAGCAAAATAAAAAAAAATTACATTAACATTAATGAAAAAAATATATCTTTAAACGTATAAGAGAAAATTTCAGAATGGACTTAATTTTAAATGAGTTCTTGCTAATTGACCAGTTTTACATATTCGGCACGACATATATATATATATATATATATATATATATATATATATATATATATATATATATATATATATATATATATATATATATATATATGTCGTGCCGAATAGGCAGAACTTGCGATCTTGGCTTAAATAGCAACGCTCATCTTGCCACATAGGACAAGCGAAAATTTGTGTATGCAATAATTTCGCCAAAATCATTCTGAACCTAACGAAAAAAATATATTTCACTGCGTTTGTTTAGTATTAAATTATTGTAAACAAATCTAAAATATATTTAGTTGGGTTAGGGTAAAATAAATTGTTCTTGTTATAATAAGGTTAGGTAAGTTTTCTAAGATTCTTTTGGAGCAAAATTAAAAATGTTTACATTTACATTAATGAAAAAAATATATCTTTAAACGTATAAGAGAAAATTTTAGAAAGGACTTAATTTTAAATGAGTTCTTGCTAATTGACCAGTTTTACATATTCGGCACGACATATATATATATATATATATATATATATATATATATATATATATATATATATATATATATATATATATATATATATATATATATATATATGAAAAACAACAACAGGGGGGAGTTGAATAATAGTTCTAGGCCTTTCGTGTTGCAATCAGTACATCATCAAGAGCTTGCAAAGTTACAGAAATGAGTAAGACATCTCAGCAGATTCGTTCAGAGGGACGCTTGCAATCACAGTAAGCGTCCCTCTAAACGAATCTGCTGAGATTTCTTACTCATTTCTGCAACTTTGCAAGCTCCTGATGTGTTGATTGCAACACGAAAGGCCTAAGCTATTATTCAACTCCTCCTGTGGTTGTTTTGCATCTTGTATTGGTTGTTCGCGATTCTTGCACACACACACACACACACACACAGATATATATATATATATATATATATATATATATATATATATATATATATATATATATATATATATATATATATATATATGTCGTGCCGAATATGTAAAACTGGTCAATTAGCAAGAACTCATTTAAAATTAAGTCCTTTCTAAAATTTTCTCTTATACGTTTAATTAAAGATATATTTTTTCATTAATGTTGGTGTAAAATTTTTAATTTTGCACCAAAAGAAACTTAGAAAACTTACCTAACCTTATTATAACAAGAACAATTTATTTTAGCCTAACCCAACTAAATATATTTTAGATTTGTTTACAATAATTTAATACTAAACAAACACAGTGAAATATATTTTTTTCGTTAGATTCAGAATGATTTTGACGAAATTATTGCATACACAAATTTTCACTTGTCCTATATGGCAAGATGAGCGTTGCTATTTAAGCCAAGATCGCAAGTTCTGCCTATTCGGCACGACATATATATATATATATATATATATATATATATATATATATATATATATATATATATATATATATATATATATATATATATATATATATATATATATATATCGTGCCGAATAGGTAAAACTTGCAATTTTGACTTAAATAGCAACGCTTTTCTTGCTGAACAAGGCAAGCGAAAATTTGTGTACGCAATAATTTCGCAAAAATCATCCTGAACCTAACGAAAAAAAATATATTTCATTGGGTTTGTTTATTATTCAATTATTGTAAACTTATTTAAAATATATTTAACTGGAGTTGACTAAATTAAATTGAGCTTGTTATAATAAGGTTAGGTAAGTTTCCTAAGGTTCTTTAGGTATAAAATTATTAATTTTTACATTAACATAAATTTAAAAAAATCTTTAAACGTATAAGAGGAAATTTTAGAAAGAACTTAATTTTAAATGAGTTCTTGCTAATTGATCAGTTTTACATATTCTGCACGACACACACACACACACACACACACATATGTGTGTGTGTGTTTCTTTGTTCTTTGGGTCACCCTGCCTAGATGGGAGACGGCCGACGTGCTGAGAAAAAAAAAAGTTAAATATATCCTTCAGAGATGTGTAAAAATTAAATTATTTGTGTTATTTTAGGGTATGTTAGATTAGGTTAACGTAAATTAATCTATACGTGTAACCACCAATAATGAAATAAACTGGTATCTTACGCCTGGCAGCTCGAGACACCATCGTGGCTCCGTTAGAGAGTTGGTATCCACACGCTCACTGTTAAGGTTGGAGGATGAGCTGATATATTACAAAGATGCATTACAAATATATATAACATTCTTTTGTGTGGGAACTCTAGCCTTGACACGTTGTGTGCAACAGCTGGGAAAACAAGCATCAGTTTAGTAAGCTCTTTAATACACACATGAGTGACGAGCCTCCCGTACAGTGGTGTAGTCACTTGTCTTGTTGCTGTCTCGTATTTACCAGACATTTCTTTTTTATTTTCACGATATTGTTCAAGAAAAATTTATATATTTTGTATTTTATTTTTGGAGGGGGGGGGTGTTTTAGTGGTGCACTGCAGCTACTTAATTGTTGTATGACACTTACACTTGTTTTTAATAATACCAACAATATTATTATTACTACTACTACAACAATAACAATTACTATTACTAATACTACTACTACTACTACCACCACTACTACTACTACTACTACTACTACTACTAATAATAATAATAATAATAATAATAATAATAATAATAATAAAGGAAGGTACTTTCATGCCACTGAGGAATTTTGGTTCAAGGAATTGGACCAATCCTCTTCCTTGGATGAACCGTGATGGCCTCCCATTATAAACTGCTCTCTCTCTCTCACCCCTCACACACACACAGCAGAAAGACGGTACATACATACTTTATGAAGTGAAGGTCATAATTACACTAATCTCTATTATTAGGGATTAAAATACTCATGACTGGCGGTGAACAGGTTCCATACAAAATTATTGTCCCTTTGAGTGGTGAGTGGGCTTCAGATTCAGTTAACCTGTAACGAGGAGGGAACACACAGTTTAAAGGGAACAGCTATTGTAAACAACGAGAGCTAGAGAAGATCGAAGATTTTATTCGAATTATTCCTTCAAAAGAGGTGCCCTGATGCCCTTTAAGATAAAATGAGATACCTTCCCTTTCAGTGCAATGACTTTGATGGCCTCCTGTTCCCCAAGACGCTCTCCGTGAATGTAACAATTTATTCGGATTATGAACTCTAGTTGGTTAACTTAAGATAGCCCAAGAAAGCCAAGCAGTGTGGCTTATCTCCACTGGGATCCTCGGGTTCTCACCTAGAGTACGCGACACACAATACAGTACCTGTTTAACTCCCAGGTGGTATATATCTCCTGCAAGGTGAACAGATAGAGCAGGGACAACAGGCATTGAGAGCTTTGCCCAAGCGTTCGTCTCTTTTCACTTGGTACTGAGTACGAGTTAATTAGGTTGTGAGTAAAACACTCTACGAGTATTTACGAGAAATGCAGAAAAACAACAAAAGGGATGTTCTGAAGAAATAGTAGGAGTATCTATGTTCGTGAAAGAGACAGTCATACTAAAATAGGGATAACTACATTACGGATATGGAATAAATATTTTAAGAGTATTGTATATCTATATTGGTTATTGGTTAATGGGGTTTAAAGCCTTTCGACTACACTAGGGTTATTATAGCTACATGTAACCTCACCGCTGGACAAGAATACTTTAATCCCTATTCCAGGAAATTAAGTAAACTCTTAGTACATATACAGGCGGGTCTCGCTTGTACAGCAGGTCACGTTCCGGGCTACTGATTTAAAGTGAAAATCGCTATAAAGTGAAACATAGCCTTTTCTTCACTTTCAAATGCGTATAAAAACCTAATAACATGCTTACACTATCATATATTAAGTGAGCAATAGAGCTAGGCCCAACAAAATGCATGTACAGTACACACATTTCTTACCTTAAAATATTTTCGTCCTTAGCTGATAGTGAGTGGTGAATATATTTATTATAGGAAGACTGATTAAATGGAAAATGGGTATAAATGAAAACTGCTGCATTAGTGAAATGCTGTAAAGCGAAGCGCTTGCTGCAAAGCGGGGCCCTACTGTACGCTGAGAGAAATACACCTCTCACTGTACTATATGGGTATGACTATATGGGTATGAGAGTATGAGACAGCTATACTAAGGGACTGTAATAACCAGTGGAGTGTATTCATAAGAAGCGAGATAAACGCTGCTGACTGAAAATTCTTTCCCGCAAAATTAAATTGTCTATTAGTTTGTTTAATTGTATATAGACTTACACTTTTTATGCATGAGTGAGGTACACAAATAACCCGCACATAAAAGAGAGAAGCTTACGACGATGTTTCGGTCCGACTTGGACCATTGACAAAGTCACACTAACCAGAAGTGGAGCAGGACGGCTATATATAGGCAGGAAGAGGTGGGGGTAGTAGTAGTAGTAGTAGTAGTAGTAGTAGTAGTAGTAGTAGTAGTAGTAGTAGTAGTAGTAGTACAAGAATGGTATATAATACCGACAAGGTGAAATTAAGACACATGCGCAACACCCGGGCATCCCTATCATAGACGTTTCGCCATCCAGCCAGCCACTGGATGGCGAAACGTCCACAACAAAGACAACCAGACGCCGCACATGTGTCTTAATTTCATCAGTAGTTGTAGTAGTAGTAGTAGTAGTAGTAGTAGTAGTAGAGGTAGTGGTAGTGGTAGAAGTGGGAAATAAGGAGGACGAGCCAGTCAAATACAAAGGAAGGGGAGCACTGCAAGAGAGCTAGATGCCCACTGAGGGAGAGCAAGCGCACAGAGGTGCGTGAAAGGGGAAGTGGTGAAATAAATGAAGAAGGAACAGAAACACGAGACAGAAGAGAGAAAGACAACCCAGAGGAGAAAAGGAAAGAGGACAGCTCATTCTTTCTACTAAATCACAGGTTGAAGATACCTTCTTTACTTTCCGTCAACGTCAACGTGCTCTCTTTGCGGCTCTACCACAGGATCTCTGTAACCTTCTCTCTACCATTGCCTTTGGCACTGCTCGCCTGAATACACAAATTCATTCTTCCAAACTACAGAATAAACTTCAACGTCTCATCTCAGCTAGCCCTTGGTCTAAAGTCTCCCTCACTGACTGTGTTACTAACTTGTCTTCTGTCTCACTCTCCCAGTATGAGCTTGAACTTCTTGGTTTCGGCCTTTCCTTTGCCACTTCGCCTACTCCTCGCGCTGGTATTTCTCTGATTAGCTCTTTTGATTCCTTTCGTCAATCTCGCTCCCGTAATCTTCCTGACTTGTCCACTTTTCGTGGCGCTCTCCTTCCTGCTCTTGTTAGTCTGTTTTCAAAGAATCACCACCTTCCACGCCGTTACCAACTTGCCCTTTCTTCTCTTAAATCCAACACTAACATTGTCATACTATCTTCTGACAAAGGTAATTCGGTAGTTATCCTTTATCGCGAGGATTACCTCCGTAAAGCTGATGTCTTGCTCTCTGACTCACGTACCTACACTCCTCTCGTTTCCAACCCTCTTGATCGCATCAAGAGAACTTTCAACAAAAAACTAAGGACTCTCTCCGACCTCTGTCCTCCTGACTTTGACCTTGTTCAACGGTTTCGTGTCATCTGTCCCTCTCTTCCCTATTTCTATGGCCTTCCCAAAACTCATAAACCTGATATTCCTCTTCGTCCTATCATATCCTCTAGAGGTTCTGTCTCTTATTCCCTTGCTTCTTGGCTGGCCAAAACCCTCACTCCCTTTCTTGGTACTTTTTCTCCTGCCCACCTCCGTCACTCTCAAGACTTCATTGAACGGGTTCGCTCTCTCCCAACCTGTAAGATGCTTAGTCTTGACGTTGAGTCCCTCTTCACCAATGTCCCTCTTGATGATGTCCTTGATTTCCTTAGAGAGAAGGCCCATGAAGGGTTTCTTCATCTCCCTATACCTACTGGTGTCTTTCTTGATCTTATCCGCCTCTGTGTGGACTCTAACTCCTTTTCCTTCCAAGGGAAATATTATTCTCAAACCTTCGGTGTCGCTATGGGCTCTCCTCTCTCTCCTGTCCTTGCTAATCTTTACATGGAATACTTCGAGACTGTTCTTCTTCCTACCATCGATGTGCAACCTTCACTCTGGCTCCACTATGTGGATGACATCTTTGCTCTGTGGCCTCATGACTCCAGTCTCTTCCAACCTTTTCTTGTAGCTCTTAATAATCTTGCCCCTTCCATTAAGTTTAAAGCTGAATGGGAATCTAATTCCTTTGCTCCTTTCCTTGATGTCCATGTCCACTGCTCAGATACAGGTTTTTCCTTTTCCATTTACCGAAAACCTATGCACAGTGGCATGTACATTCACTACTTTTCCTATCATGCTTCCCCTGTCAAGAAAAGTGTTCTTATCTCCCTCTTTCTCCGTGCCCTCCGCATCTGTGATCCTCAGTTCCTTCCAGCAGAAATTTCCACTCTTCATAATTCGTTTTCCCGTCTTGGCTACCCTTCCCATTTCATAGACTCTGCCCTCTCACGTGCTAAACACAATTTCTTCTCTCCCAAACTCTCTACTCATGGGAACTCTTCTATCCTCTGCCTTCCCTACATTTCCGGTCTTTCTAATCTCAACAATTCTCTCCGTCCCTTAGACATCAAGCTTACCTTCCGCCAGACTAACACTCTTCGCACTAATCTCGTTCATACCTCTCCTCCCTCTACAGATGTTCCTGGTGTCTACTCTATTTCTTGCTCCTCCTGTCCTCTTCAATACTTCGGAGAAACTGATCGATCTCTTTCTGACAGACTTAGGGAGCACAAAAATAGTGTTAGGCTTGCCGACACTAACAATGCTCTTTTCTGTCACGTCAGAGATCATAGCCATCCTATTGACTGGTCTTCTGCTAAAACTGTCTTCCCTACTTCCAACTCGAACAGTCGCCGTCTAGTTGAATCCTCTCTAATACACAACTTTCCTTGTATGAATCTTAGCCCTGGCTTCGTCTCTGTAGATGCCTTCCTCTCCCACTACATTGTAAAATGCTCCAAACTTCAGAACACCCGTGACTTAACCTGACTCCTCATTTTTTCTTTTTCTTTTTCTTCTTCTCCTTCCCCTTTCCTCTTTCCTTTTCTCCTCTGGGTTGTCTTTCTCTCTTCTGTCTCGTGTTTCTGTTCCTTCTTCATTTATTTCACCACTTCCCTTTCACACACCTCTGTGCGCTTGCTCTCCCTCAGTGGGCACCTAGCTCTCTTGCAGTGCTCCCCTTCCTTTGTATTTGACTGGCTCGTCCTCCTTATTTCCCACTTCTACCACTACCACTACTACTACCTCTTCTACTACTACTACTACTACTACTACTACAACTACTGATGAAATTAAGACACATGTGCGGCGTCTGGTTGTCTTTGTTGTGGACGTTTCGAAACGTCTAAGATAGGGATGCCCGGGTGTTGCGCATGTGTCTTAATTTCACCTTGTCGGTATTATATACCATTCTTGTACTACTACTACTACTACTACTATCCCCACCTCTTCCTGCCTATATATAGCCGTCCTGCTCCAATTCTGGTTAGTGTGACTTTGTCAATGGTCCAAGTCGGACCGAAACGTCGTCGTAAGCTTCTCTCTTTTATGTGCGGGTTATTTGTGTATCGTTCCAGTCACGGTATTGTGCCTTTTTGTTATTTATGAGTGAGGTAAAGGGGAACTACAGTAGTGTAGGAGTAAGGTAAAAGGGAACTACAGTAGTGTAGGAGTAAGGTAAAAGGGAACTACAGTAGTGTAGGAGTAAGGTAAATGGAAACTACAGTAGTGTAGGGGGAAGGTAAGGGGAGCTACAGTAGTGTAGGAGTGAGGTAAGGGGGAGCTACAGTAGTGCAGGAGTGAAATATGGGGGAGCTACAGTAGTGTAGGGGTGAAGTAAGGGATAACTAATGTAGGGGTGAGGTAAGGGATAACTAGTGTAGGGGTGAGGTAAGGGATAACTAGTGTAGGGTTGAGGTAAGAGATAACAATTAGGCAGGTCTCGTGTTACTAAACACAGGGATCAGTCTCTCACGTCACCCCAGTAGTGTTTGTCCGCAGCTGCTTTCCTCCCCTCCTTATTCCTCCCCTCCTTTCTCCCCTCCTTATTCCTCCCTTCCTTATTCCTCTCTTCTTTATTCCTTCCCTCCTTATTCCTCCTCTCTTAGCTGAATATAACCATAAATGAATGTTACAATAAAGATAAATGGTGACTTTTTAACTGTTGCTTATTTCACATTTATTTTGCATAATGGTCTGGGTGGGAGGGAGATGGAGGTGTCTTCAAATCATCTAACACTTTCCACTAAATTATAACTCTCTTCAGTGTATTTACACTGAAAAATAAACACTTCTTGGGGTATACACCCTTAATCATGCCCTGGTCATTAAGCTGTATGGTATCATTAAGTTTTCAGCTTTATGGCTTGTCTACTAAATTATATATATATATATATATATATATATATATATATATATATATATATATATATATATATATATATATATATATATATATATATCATTTTGCCGGGCCTTCTGCTCCTGTTGGGAATGATTTCTGTGTAGGATTTTCTAGGTGTAAATTGTGGTGTACCTGGAGGTTACCTGGAGGTTATTCCGGGGATCAACGCCCCCGCGGCCCGGTCCATGACCAGGCCTCCCGATGGATCAGGGCCTGATCAACTAGGCTGTTACTGCTGGCCGCACGCAGTCCAACGTAAGAGCCACAGCCCGGCTGATCCGGCACTGACTTTAGGTATCTGTCCAGCTCTCTCTTGAAGGCAGCCAGGGGTTTATTGGCAATTCCCCTAATGCTTGATGGGAGGCTGTTGAACAGTTTTGGGCCCCGGACACTTATGGTGTTTTCTCTTAGTGTACCAATGGCGCCCCTACTTTTTATTGGCGGCATTTTGCATCGCCTGCCCAGTCTTTTACTTTCGTAGGGAGTGATTTCTGTGTGCAGATTTGGGACCATTCCTTCCAAGATTTTCCAAGTGTAGATTATGATATATCTCTCCCTCCTGCGTTCCAACGAGTACAAGTCAAGTGCTTCCAAGCGTTCCCAGTAGTTAAGGTGCTTGACAGAACTTATACGTGCAGTAAAGGATCTCTGTACACTCTCTAGATCTGCGATTTCACCTGCTTTGTATGGAGATGTTACTGTACAGCAGTATTCCAGCCTAGAGAGAACAAGTGATTTGAAAAGGATCATCATGGGCTTGGCATCTCTCGTTTTGAAAGTTCTCATTATCCATCCTATCATTTTCTTTGCACGTGCGATCGTGGCACTGTTGTGATCCTTGAAAGTGAGATCCTCAGACATTACTACTCCCAGGTCCCTTACATTATTTTTCCGCTCTATTGTATGGCCGGAGTCAGTAGTATACTCTGTTCTAGTTATTATCTCCTCCAGTTTTCCATAACGGAGTAGTTGGAATTTGTCCTCATTGAACATCATATTGTTTACCGTTGCCCACTGGAAAACTTTGTTTATATCTTCTTGGAGGTTAACCGCGTCCTCAGCAGATGACAGCCTCATGCAGATCCTAGTATCATCCGCAAAGGATGATACGGTGCTGTGGTGTATATCTCTGTTTATGTCTGATATGAGGATAAGGAATAAGATGGGGGCGAGTACTGTGCCTTGTGGAACAGAGCTCTTCACTATGGCAACCTCCGATTTAACTCTGTTGACCACTACTCTTTGTGTTCGATTTGTTAGGAAGATGAAGATCCATCTCCCCACTTTCCCAGTTATGTATCTTTCTCCATTGGATTCCAAGGAGCACAGGTCAAGGGACTTTAAACGTTCCCATTAATTATGGAGCTTGACTGAACTTATATATGGAATGAAAGTTCTCTCTACATTCTCCAGATCTGCAGTTCCGCCTGCCTTAAAAAGAGGCTGTTAGTATACAACCTAGAGAGAAAAATTGACTTAAAGAGGATCATCATTGGTTTGGTATCCTACTTTTTAAAGGTTCTCATTATTCATCGTATCATTTTACTAGCGGTTCTGTTAGTGACACTGTTGTGATCCTAGACCGTGAGATCTTTTGATATTATCACGTCTAAGTCCTTCACACAAGTTTTTTTTATTTTTTGGGCTTATACTCCATTTTAGCTTTTATGTCTTCAAGTGCTTCATAACGGAGTAACTGAAATTTGTCCTTATTGATCATCATATTGTTTTCTGTAACTCACTGGAAGCCTTGGTTTATATCCGTTTGAAGATTTGAAGTGTTTTCAGTGGATGATACTCGTGCAAATTCTAGTGTCGAATGCAAAGGATGACACGGTGCTGCGTTTTACGTATCAGTCTTTGTCAGATGTGAGGATGAAGGAAAGGGTGGGAACGAGTACTATGACTTGGGAAACAGAGCTTATCACTGTGATAGATTTTGACTTAACTCTATTATTGCCTTTTGTGTTCTGTTAGAAAGTTAAAAATCCATCTGATCACTTTTTCCAGGTATTCATTTTGCCCGCATTTTGTGTGCTATTACACCATGATCGCACTTGTCAAAGACTTTTTCAAAGTCTGTGTATACTACATCTGTATTCTATTTATCTTCCAGTGCATCCAAGACCATGTCATAGTGGTCCAATAGTTGCTCTAAACCCATGTTGCCAAGGGTTGCACAAGTGCCGGGAATGCATGGGTTTAGAGATCTTGCTTCTCAAAACCCTTTCAAACATTTTTATGTGAGACATTAGTTTCATCAGTCTGTAAGTTTTTGCTTTTGTTTTTCTACCTCCTTCGTGGAGCATGGTTATATCCGTTGTTTTAGTGACTGTGGGATAACACCAGTGCCCAGACTTCCTTTCCATAGACTATCTAAAGTACTTGATTGATGTTTCTTACAGTTCTTGATGAACACGAAGCTCCACGAGTCTGGGTGTGGGACAGTGACAGGGCATGGTATCAATGGCTTTTCCAAAGTCCAGATGTTAGAAATTTTGGAGATAGTAACAAGGTTTTGAGTCTTGTTCATAAAAAAAATCGTTCAGATTGTCGACTTTTAGTCTTTAACGGTTCATTAAACACAATCATAGTGAGACTTCAGTAATTCACTCACATCAGTGTAGGTTCCATCTTGTCTGAGCAAGAAGCACCAATACTGAGTGTGATTTTTGCCCTGAATTTAAGGTATAGGTGAAATTCAACCTTAATGACCTTCATGCTGTCGATATGTTTAAATGTTTGGTTGGTCAATGGGGGTTAAAGTCTACTTGCTACATTAGGGTTAGAAAGTCTGTACGTCACCTTTTCACCACCTGTTAATACTTTAATCCTTAAATTAGGAGTTCAGATAAACCCTCAGTGTATATACACTGAGAGACATAGGCCTCTCGGGGTATATATCCTGTGATATTTAAATTAAACCTGTTTTACTCATAAACTGAAAATAATCTGATATAAATGGTTATGAAATATTTAGAATTTTGCACTTGCTTACAAATTTTCAGAATATAGCATAATCTAAGCTTTATTTTTATTTCTTTATAAGTGAGACATGAAACACATCCCATGTCTTGTGGAATGTGTCGTGAGTCTGATAAAGTGTTCACTCGTTTGTGCTCTACTTGGCACGGGACCGACTCTCTATAAACAAATACTCAGCTTCATCTGGCGCTTAGTTTGGTACTTGTGCATTCTTATAGTTTACAAGATAAAATATCATTTTTTTTTTATAAAAGTTGGTATTTTGTTTCGGCGGTACTCACCGAATTGTACTCACAAAAATATGTTAGTAGGGATCGATTCTCAGTTCCTGGCCCCGCCCCCAGCACTACATTGATAGGCACACTGATTTCTGGCCTCATGAGCTTTATCTTATATATATATATATATATATATATATATATATATATATATATATATATATATATATATATATATATATATAGAAGATTTAAGAGATACATTATTGATATAAAGGTGGCATATACGGTACATGTTGTTACGTGTGTATCACCGATTATAAGGCGAAAATCTCATCCAGCTCCTCAGAGCTGGGGCGTGTGCCCAAAATACAGCAGGCATTACCCCTTTGAACAGCCGCACTGAGCCGCTGGAACAGAAAACTAGCTGCCCTGGGATCCCTAGTTACCCTGATGAGTCTTTTTCCCAGCTCCTTAAGGAATTTAGATACACTCTTTCCCCATGAGCCAAGGGTCTCTGAGCCTATGGGAACAAACATATAATGATGGGCAAGTTCTCCATATTTTCTAGACTTTTGGGACTCCCTGAAGCTGGCAGTGAAGGTTCTTTGAAGATTCTCTAGACCTCTAGACCTGCAATTTCGTTTGCCTGGAAAGGAGCTGTTAGTGTATTCCATTTTAGAGAAAACAAGTGATCTAAAGAGGACTATCACTGACTTGGCATCCCTCATTTTGAAGGTTCTCGTTATCTGTCCTATCATTTTCCTCGCAGTTGTGATAGTGACACTGTTATGATCCTTGAACGTGAGATCCCCTGACATTATCACTCCTAAATCCTTCACATTAGTTTTTCGCTCTATTGTATGGTTAGTATTTGTTTTATGCTCTCTTCTAGTTTTTATTTCCTGAAGTTTTCCATAACGGAGTAACTGAAATTTATTAGTGAACTTCAAACTGTGGTTTGCTTCCCACTGGAAAATTTGGTTTATATGCGCTTGGAGATTTATAGTGTCCTCGACAGATAACGCTCGTGCAGATTCTAGTATCATCTGCAAAGGAAGACACGGTGCTATGGTTTATATCTCTGCCAGATGTGAGAATGAGGAAGAGGATGGAAGCGAGTACTGACTTCTCTGTTTATCATTACTTTTTGTTTTCTATTGATTAGAAAATTAAAGATCCATGTGCCCTCTTTTCCGATTATTCCTTTAGCATGCATTTTAAGAGCTCTTACACCATGATCTTGCTCTTCAAAGGCAAAATCACAGTCTGTTTTCCAGTGCATCCAAGACTATATAGTGGTCTAGTAGTTGCCAGGGGCAGGAGTGACTTGCTCTAAACCCATGCTGTTCTGGGTTGTACAATTGTTGGGAATCTAAATATTTGATGATCTTACTTCTTAGAACCCTTTCAAGGTTTTTTATGATGTGAGACATTAGTGCTATCGGTCTATAATTATTTATTATTGTTTTGCTGCCACTTTTGTGGAGTGGGCTATATCCGTTGTTTTTAGTGACGGGATGACCCAAGTGTCTAGGTGCGCTCTCCATATAATACTTAAGGAATGTGATAGGGACTTCTTGCAGTTTTTGATGAACATGGAGTTTCAAAAGTCTGGGTCTGGCGCAGAGTGTATGGGCATGTTGTCAGTGGTTTTCTTTAGTCTAGTGCTGCTAGGGTTATGTCAGAATTTTTTAAGAAATTGAGAAGGTTTTGAGTCTTGTTCATAAAGAATTCGTTCAGTTTGTCGACCTTTAGTCTGATTAATGGCTCACTTCAGTATCTCACTCATTTCTTTTGTCATCAGTGCAAGTCCCATCTCGTTCAGTCAAGGGCCTGAATTTGGCATATGAAAAAAAAATGGATTTCTTTTAGTTTCATAAACCCTGAATACCTTCCATCCCCCCCCCCACAGGCGCTGTATAATCCTACGGGTTTAGCACTTCCCCCTGATTATATTAATAATTAGTTTCATAAATTACTTATAATTCCTTCTTTTTCTCCTGGATCCAGTATGATTCATTTAACGTAAGTTCAGTATTTTCTACTTCCCTAGTTAGTGTTCCTTGCGCATTTCAGATAGTCTAGTCCCCTTGAGAAGTTCTGTGATTTTGCGTCTTTCCCTTGTGTATTTTGACGTATTTTGTTATTTTCTGAGGCTCGTTGTTTTTGAGAGCTTCTCTTTTCAGTGACTTGAAAGTTACAATGTCAAGCTATGATTATTTGTTATTGGTATGAATTCTGACAATGCACTAGGTACATAGACACTTAAGAACATAAGGAAAGAGCACTGCAGCAGGCCTACTGGTCCATGCTAGGCAGGTCCAAGTCGCCTTCCTGTCTAAGCTACTGGCCAAAGCCAGTCGAGTGCAAGTCACATCCAGTTAAGAAAGATGGAGCACTGCATCAGACCCACTAGCGCAGCCAGTCAGGTCCAACTCACACCCACTCGCGTATTTGTCTAACCTATTTTTAAAACTACACAAGGTTTTAGCTTCAGTGACGGTGCTCGGGAGTTTGTTCCACTCGTCCACAACTCTACTACCAAACGAGCGCTTTCCTATATCCTTTCTGAACCTAAATTTTTCCCTATCTTGGTTAGATGCTTTTAACACGTTATTTATATCCCCTGTATTTACTCATGTTTTCCATTTATACACCTCAATCATAACTCCCCTAATTCTACGCCTTTCTAGGGAGTGCAGATTCAGGGCCTTCAGTCTATCCTCATAGGGAAGATTTCTGATACATGGGACCAACTTTGTCATCCTCCTTTGTACGTTTTCCAGTGCAACTAACAAGACATATTCGATCACCATGAGCTTTATTAATCAATACAAATAATACCTAGACACAGAGTAGAGTGAGAAGCCCGCAGTGTATGGCATTCTTGTCTGTAATAGTAGTAGTTGCAGTAGAGGCAGGAGTAGTGGTGGTAATAGTACCACCAGAAGCAGTAGTACAGTAGTAGCAGTGGTAGTAGTAGTAGTGGTAGTAGGGTGAGCCAATAGCAGTGGTAATCTTGGTATGCGATAACTTAGTGTTATGTGTCTTCAGGAGGATCAGAGTTATGCATCTTTAGGAGGATCTCTACTAATATCTTGGAGATGATAAAGCTAAGCTTCCTTTGTGTTTCCATGTCCGAAATATAAATTATAACGGCTTCCAGTCACTTATGTATGCGGGTGTATGGTTCCTGAATAAGTGATTAAGTGGAATGATGCATACTTAGCAAATAACCAGACTTCCATAAACAAAAGTGCCTGGAGTTAGCTTTACATTCCTTCCATTTTAGATTCAGGGAAAAACACCGTTGTGGGAGTGGAGACGGGGGCAACGACGTTTGCGGTGGGGTAGGGGAAAACAGGGATTGGTGTGGGATGGTGGGGGTAGGGATTATTGTGGGATGGTGGGGGTAGGGATTATTGTGGGATGTTGATGGGGTAGGGATGAGTGTTAGGACTGGGGTGGGGGTTTAGGTTTGGACAGGGTGCTGGTAGGAAGGGGGTCTGGGGGCAGGAAAGGGATGCACTATAACAGTTTACATTTTGGCGGGAGTGGAACATGTGTGTGTAGAAACATCCGCCCTGCGTGTAATGTGAGAACTGGCCAGCCATAGCCAACATCTACACCCTTTTCCCTTTCCCAGTCTACACCCGTCCCTGCTACACTAGTCCCTGCCACGATCGTCCCTTCCACGCCCTCCACACCCATCCCTGCCCCCGTCTTTATGAGAGACAGTAATTCTCAGTAATCCTCCAAGACACCACTTGACCCCTCTTGAGTTTGTTTATAATCTGCGTTAAGTCTTATTCGGTGATAACAAGTTCATCGCTACACATACCCATCCATTTTTCTTTGATATCGCGATTTTCACGGGATTTTGAAATTTCCGCACCTAATTGCGTCAAGCAATATTGTAGTATGGAACGAGTTGTCAGGGCACTAGTGACAAAGAGTATTCTCTAAAACAACATTAAAGAATCTGATAATAAATATTTATTACCAACAAATAGGTGCCCCCCCCAAAAAAAACATGGAAACAATAGCTTTAACGTCCCATATCATAAAAATCTTTGAAAGAGTTCTAAGAAGTGGGATAACAAACCACCTGGACTCCCAAAAATTGCACAACCCAGGGCAACATGGTTTCAGAGCAGGTCCCTCTTGCCTTTCGCAACTGCTAGACCACTATGATATGGTCTTAGATGCACTGGAAAACAAACAGAATGCAGAAGTAGTATATACAGATTTTGCAAAAGCCTTTGACAAGTGCGACCATGGTGTAATAGCACACAAAATGCGTGCTAAAGGGATAACTGGCAAAGTAGGCAGATGAATCTTCAACTTTCTAACCAATCCAACATAAAGAGTAGTGGTAAACAGAGTTAAATCGGATGCTGCCATAGTGAAGAGCTCTGTCCCACAAGGCACAGTACTCACACCTATCCTGTTCGTCATTCTCATATCAGACAGAGATGTAAACCATAGCACTGTATCATCCTTTGCAGACTATACTAGGATCTGCATGAGAGTGTCATCCATTGAGGACACGACAAAGCTCCTAGTTTTCCAATGGGCAACAGAGAACAATATGATGTTCAATGAAGACAAATTCCAACTACTCCGTTATGGAAAACTGGAGGAAATAATAACTAGGACTGAGTATATTACAAACTATAATCACACAATAAAGCGGAAAAGTAATATGAAGGACCTGGGTGTGGTAATGTCCGAAGACCTCACCTTCAAGGACCACAACTATGCCACTATCACATATGCGAGGAAACTGATAGGATGGATAATGAGAACATTCAAGACAAGAGATGCTAAGCCAGTGATGATCCTTTTTAAATCACTTGTTCTCTCTAGGCTGTAATACTGCTGTACATTAACATCCCCATTCAAGGCAGGTGAAATTGCAGAGCTAGAGAATGTACAGAGAACATTTATTGCACATATGTTCCATCAAACACCTTAACTACTGGGAACGCCTGGAAGCACTTGACTTGTACTCACTGGAGCGCAGGCGAGAGATATCATAATCTACACCAGCATCAAGAGCCCCTCACCAGCATCAAGGCGAAATAACGCAGCAAGGTAAAATAATACTATACCATTTCGAGTTTAAAAGTGGCAAAATGCCATCTACATGCTTTATTATATACATCACCATTCTCCTAACTAAGATACACTTATTGAAATTCTGAATCCGATTATTGAAGAAGACTGTCACCACCTATCATCACACTGGACAAAATTTGGGAACGCCCTCTGTAGCATTGTGCCTGGGTCACCCACACATGTAAATAGTCCCTAGCATTGTGCCTGGGTCACCCACACATGTAAATAGTCCCTAGCATTGTGCCTGGGTCACCCACACATGTAAATAGTCCCTAGCATTGTGCCTGGGTCACCCACACATGTAAATAGTCCCTAGCATTGTGCCTGGGTCACCCACACATGTAAATAGTCCCTAGCATTGTGCCTGGGTCACCCACACATGTAAACAGTCCCTAGCATTGTGCCTGGGTCACCCACACATGTAAATAGTCCCTAGCATTGTGCCTGGGTCACCCACACATGTAAACAGTCCCTAGCATTGTGCCTGGGTCACCCACACATGTAAACAGTCCCTAGCATTGTGCCTGGGTCACCCACACATGTAAACAGTCCCTAGCATTGTGCCTGGGTCACCCACACATGTAAACAGTCCCTAGCATTGTGCCTGGGTCACCCACACATGTAAACAGTCCCTAGCATTGTGCCTGGGTCACCCACACATGTAAACAGTCCCTAGCATTGTGCCTGGGTCACCCACACATGTAAACAGTCCCTAGCATTGTGCCTGGGTCACCCACACATGTAAACAGTCCCTAGCATTGTGCCTGGGTCACCCACACGTGTAAACGGTCCCTAGCATTGTGCCTGGGTCACCCACACATGTAAACAGTCCCTAGCATTGTGCCTGGGTCACCCACACATGTAAATAGTCCCTAGCATTGTGCCTGGGTCACCCACACATGTAAACAGTCCCTAGCATTGTGCCTGGGTCACCCACACATGTAAACAGTCCCTAGCATTGTGCCTGGGTCACCCACACATGTAAACAGTCCCTAGCATTGTGCCTGGGTCACCCACACATGTAAACAGTCCCTAGCATTGTGCCTGGGTCACCCACACGTGTAAACAGTCCCTAGCATTGTGCCTGGGTCACCCACACATGTAAACAGTCCCTAGCATTGTGCCTGGGTCACCCACACGTGTAAACAGTCCCTAGCATTGTGCCTGGGTCACCCACACATGTAAACAGTCCCTCGAATCTTACCCACGATACATTAAACAAGTGTTGAAAATTTGAAGCCGATTGAGTAAGGCGTTTCTCTAGTAATACAAATTTGAGAGAAAGTAAATAAAAGTGTTGCTGAGAATGTTTCTTTTCATTGAATTAAAAATACAATGAAACAGCAGATTTTTTTTTCTCTTTCCTTTTATCATCTGTATATTATTTAAAATTTCTCTACAGTTCTTTAAGAAATATTTTATTTTTATTTAAAAAATAAAACATAGAATTAACAAAAAAGTGGCAAATTGACACCCTACATAACCCAAAATTGATAAAAAATTATTTCCTCTTAAGATACACCAGCATTTAATATTTGAAACTTTTCAGAAGAGGAAATCTCTAGTTACGATATGGTAAACAATTTTCTTAATAATATTGTCAAATTACAATATTCAAAACTCAAAGTGAATGACAAACCGTATTTTAATAAAGCCCACCACTGGGAAAAGTTTGAAGCCTATCAGAAAACGCATTCTCTAATAAATGATCTGACTCGAAGAATATCAAGTTTTTTTTAACTGTTTCAGTAAAATTCAAATTTACACCTACTTGCACTAAACTTATGGAGTATCATTCTTCTTATAGAATACATCGTCAATAATATTTTGAAGCCAATCAAAAGATGCTTTAGTTATTGAGTAAAATATGAATATCACTGTATATTCAATAACATTGGGAAATTGAGATTTATGCCATCTAATAGCAGCGTGAGTCTTGTGTTCAGGAAATCACATCAGTGGTGAAAAATTTGAAGGTGATCAAATCATTCTCTAGTTATGGGACGGCTTCAAATGATTTCAGTTTTTTTTTTTTTTTTTTTTTTTTTTTACTATTTAAAACATCAACAGATTTGCATCAGTCATTAAATATCTGAACCAGGAATAAACATTTCACACTATTCTACACATAAAGTGGTCAAATCTGTGCTACACATTTGAATTTCACTTTCTGCCATTGTCGAAATTTTTTAGACACCTATTTTTGAACATTTGAAGCTAAACCACTGAGGATTTTGGAAATTGTTCGATCCATTCCAGAATGCTGGGAATGTCAGTATTATATAAGTGTACACCCACTAGCCCTTACGAATTTATTAAATTTTTTCGCTAAGGTATTTGAGGAGGTAGATCATGGTAATGAATATGATATTGTGTATATGGACTTCAGTAAGGCTTTTGACAGGGTCCCACATCAGAGACTATTAAGGAAAATTAAGGCACATGGAATAGGAGGAGAAATTTTTTCCTGGATAGAGGCATGGTTGACAAATAGGCAGCAGAGAGTTTGCATAAATGGGGAGAAATCAGAGTGGGGAAGCGTCACGAGCGGTGTTCCACAGGGGTCAGTGTTGGGCCTCCTGCTGTTCACAATCTACATAAACGACATAGATGAGGGCATAAAGAGCGACATCAGCAAGTTTGCCGATGACACCAAAATAGGCCGTCGAATTCATTCTGACGAGGACATTCGAGCACTCCAGGAAGATTTGAATAGACTGATGCAGTGGTCGGAGAAGTGGCAGATGCAGTTTAATATAGACAAATGCAAAGTTCTAAATGTTGGACAGGACAATAACCATGCCACATATAAACTAAATAATGTAGATCTTAATATTATGGATTGCGAAAAAGATTTAGGAGTTCTGGTTAGCAGTAATCTGAAACCAAGACAACAGTGCATAAGTGTTCGCAATAAAGCTAATAGAATCCTTGGCTTCATATCAAGAAGCATAAATAATAGGAGTCCTCAGGTTGTTCTTCAACTCTATACATTCTTGGTTAGGCCTCATTTAGATTATGCTGTACAGTTTTGGTCACCGTATTACAGAATGGATATAAATTCTCTGGAAAATGTACAAAGGAGGATGACAAAGTTGATCCCATGTATCAGAAACCTTCCCTATGAGGATAGACTAAGGGCCCTGAATCTGCACTCTCTAGAAAGACGTAGAATTAGGGGGGATATGATTGAGGTGTATAAATGGAAGACAGGAATAAATAAAGGGGATGTAAATAGTGTGCTGAAAATATCTAGCCTAGACAGGACTCGCAGCAATGGTTTTAAGTTGGAAAAATTCAGATTCAGGAAGGATATAGGAAAGTACTGGTTTGGTAATAGAGTTGTGGATGAGTGGAACAAACTCCCAAGTACAGTGATAGAGGCCAGAACGTTGTGTAGCTTTAAAAATAGGTTGGATAAATACATGAGTGGATGTGGGTGGGTGTGAGTTGGACCTGATAGCTTGTGCTACCAGGTCGATTGCCGTGTTCCTCCCTTGAGTCAATGTGACCTGACCTGACTAGGTTGGGTGCATTGGCTTAAGCCGGTAGGAGACTTGGACCTGCCTCGCATGGGCCAGTAGGCCTTCTGCAGTGTTCCTTCGTTATGTTCATATATATATATATATATATCTATATAGATATATATATATCTATATATATATATATATATATATATATATATATAGTGCCGAATAGGCAGAACTTGAGATCTTGGCTTAAATAGCAACGCTCATTTTGCCATATAGGACAAGCGAAAATTTGTGTATGCAATAATTTCGCCAAAATCATTCTGAACCTAACGAAAAAAATATATTTCTCTGTGTTTGTTTAGTATTAAATTATGGTAAACAAATCTAAAACATATTTAGTTGGGTTAGGCTAAAATAAATTGTTCTTGTTATAATAAGGTTAGGTAAGATTTCTAAGATTCTTTTGATGCAAAATTACAAATTTTTACATTAACATTAATGAAAAAAATATATCTTTAAACGTATAAGAGAAAATTTTAGAAAGGACTTAATTTTAAATGAGTTCTTACTAATTGACCAGTTTTACGTATTCGGCACGACATATATATATATATATATATATATATATATATATATATATATATATATATATATATATATATATATATATATATATATATATATTATTGTTATTATTAGTAGTAGTATCATTATAATTATTATTATTATTATTATTATTATTATTATTATTATTATTATTATTATTATCACGGAATGCCCTAAAGCCGTATAGTTAGTTCATTCAGTGGCGAGCTGAATATGGATACTCCACGGCTGTCAACGACAAAACTGGTTTATCTTCTTGCCTTGGTTTTAAGAAGTCCTTGAATTGCCTGTAAAGGAAGGTGAGTGAGGTGACAACATCGTGGGCAGCAGCGCCTCCTGCAGCCAATCCTGTTAATCTGGTTATATTCCAGACTTAACTCTCCTGGGGAAATACACAAACATTACCACAACCTCTGCCAACACGGCACAGAGAACCATCTATCCTGAGTGGCCATATTTTATCTGAGTTTTGATATGTACAACGAATTCTTATGTTTTGCCAAAAGAAATTATTTACATATAAAGCATAGGTTGATATTAATAATGCAACTTTGTTCATACATATGGTTGAGAATTTGTCGAGACTGTTCGTGGATGACAGCTGGCAACAGTGGTGGCGGGTAAACAAGGCCAGACTAGCCAATGGCCATCTCTCGCACCGCCAGTGACCAGGGTTTCAATTTTCTTAATCAAATCACCATTATTTTCACTCCCTCTGTGTGGTCGAGGGGAAACTTCTTTGTATGCAGTGGCCCACAGGGATTTCTGGTGCCTGGAATCGTGTCGGCTAGAATGTTATCAGTGGGAGAGTTGGGAATTAGATTTGAGAGTTGTTTTGCCAGACACAAGATATGTTTTTCCCAACATTCTGTCGTAATCCTATTTCTTGCCACACATCCAAGGACAGAAATGATCTGCTGTTTTCGTTGTCTTTGGGAAGACTGAAGACAAATCTGAAAGTTGTAGATAAAATTTTAGGGTGGGTGGAGGTGAGAGCGTAGCAAGGTTGCCTCCGGCTGTTCCTGACTTGTGTATGTGTTCTGGGGAAAGATTTTTGTTGACATCATTGAAGGCCAAGTAATTCCATCCGAGGTATATGTGTGTGTGTGTGTGTGTACTCACCTATTTGTGGTTGCAGGGGTCGATCTACAGCTCCTGGCCCCGCCCCTTCACTGATCGCTACTAGGTCCTCCCTCTCCCTGCTCCATGAGCTTTATCAAACCTCGTCTTAAAACTATGTATGGTTCCTGCCTCCACTACGTTACTTGCCAGACTGTTCCATTTTCTGACAACTCTGAAAATATACTTCCTAGCATCCCTTTGACTAATATGAGTCTTCATCTTTCAATTGTGACCCCTTGTTTCTGTGTCCCGTCTCTGGAACATCCTCTCTCTGTCCACCTTGTCAATTCCTCACAGTATTTTGTATGTCGCTATCATGTCTCCTTTAACCCCCCTGTCTTCCAGTGTCGTCAGATCGATTTCCTTTAATCTTTCTTCGTAGGACATTCCCCTTAGCTCTGGAACTAATCTTGTTGATTAGTTAATCCTGTCTCTGTTCACCTTGTCAATTCCTCGCAGTATTTTGTATGTCGTTATCATGTCTCCCTTAACCCCCTTGTCTTCCAGCGTCGTCAGGCTGATTTCCCTTAACCTTTCTTCGTAGGACATTCCCCTTAGCTCAGGAGCTAATCTTGTTGAAAACCTTTGCACTTTTTCTAATTGCTTGACGTGCTTGACCAGGTGTGGGTTCCAAACTGGTGCTGCATCCTCCAATATTGGCCTAAGGTACACGGTGTACAGTCTTGAGCGATTCTTTACTGAGGTATCGGAACGCTATTCTCAGGTTTGCCAGGCGCTCATCTGCTGCAGCAGTTATCTAGTTGACGTGCGCCTCAGGAAATGTGCTCGGTATTATACTCACCCCAAGATCCTTTTCCCCTGCCCTTCCCCGATCTTCATGACTTTGCATTTGGCGAGGTTAAATTCGAGGAGCCAGTTACTGGATCAGGCTGCTGTCTTGACGTGATGTGGGATTCTGCTGACTGCTTTGGAGACCAATGTTTCCCAAGTGATTCCTATAGGCAAAGGGTACATTTTCTTTGGTTTACATGGAGAGGACATTTCCGAATTCGTTAACTATTTCATGGCTGTATTGGGGCTCCAACGAGCTTAGTGCCTTTTTCATAACATTAAGCTTAATTTTGTGTGAAGAAAGTATCGGAGATGAATAGATTAATGGGGAAGGTTCGTGTGTTGAGGAAGGTCACATTGAAATTGTTTACTAGCCGTAATCTGTAATGTACATAAAACCCTGGCAGTTAGCGTTATCACATAAGCCACATTAATGCACATCCTCCCTCGAGGCTATCAATAGCTGTTCTATCAGAAGCTTCATTAGATTCCTGTTATCTGAGCCTATTGTTTTCTGACAGTAGAGTGCCTCCATACACTTCAGCCGCTGAAAACACTAGCTACAGCCCAGTGCTGCTTCGTCCAGCAATACTGAACCCAAGGCTCTCTGCAGTTGGAACTTGACAAGTGTGTTTCAGCGGCCACGACGACTGCTAGTGAGGAGTGATGATGAGAGTGAGGCCGAGTGTGGTGGCCACTCTCCTGGTGGTGACTTTCCTGCTGGAGTTGCCTGCAACTTCTACTGCTGCTCAGGGTGAGTTTAAAAACTTATTTACTACTGTATCCTGAACATTGTTAATATGTTACTGATGGTCTACTTAATTGTACCTGAATTCAAGTATATTTAGCTCATAAATAAATAAATAAACCCTCCACTCAAACTTCTCCTCACGAAACTTAACAGGACACACGACCATAACACAAGACACAGATCTCTTTTTGATGTACCCCGTGTCCATATCACACTGTGTAAAAGCTCTATGCACATAAAGGGCCCCAAAATCTGGAATTCATTACCAGATACTAAAGGAACCAGGCCTGAAAAATCAATTTAAGACTCTTCTAAAAAACCGTTACTCGCCCAGGACTAAATAATCAACACTCAGTATTTAACATTACCAATAATTCTCCCAATTACTTAAATCTTTAAACTTCAAGACAACATATAGCAAATTGATCATCTTTTATTATACATTGTAATGTGACAAATTTGTACAACTATAATGCTTCAGTATCCATATGTTCAAATTTCATTGTTTCAAATACTCAATTGTACTTCATATTGTAAATTGTTTACTGTAATTTTTAACACTGATCCTTTCATTGGTTGTTAATTTTAAGTTAACTTTAAGGCTGCCCATAATGCTCTGCATACAAGGGGCTTTTGGCATGTTCACCCAACTACTATAATTCATTATACAACTATGCATCATGTCCAAATAAAATAAATAAAATAAAACATGCGTAACACTTCGTGTCTTCATTTAAAAGGCGTTTCGCCCACCAGAGGCTTTATCGATCAAAAGATGAAGACCTTTGGTAGCCGAAACGTCTCTTAAATATACTTAAGTGTTGCACGTGTCTTTTTTTTTATCATCTTGTCGGTATTCAACCCATCCTCCTAATGACTGTCAGTGTTTTCACGCTTTCACAGCCCATTTCTAAGTTAGATGGGTTAGGTTAAGTTGGGTTAGGTTAGGTTGGGTTGGGTTAGGTTAGGTTGGGGTTAGTTTAGGTTACAACTGAGAAAAATATAATAAGATATAAAAAGTAATTAGAAAAGCCTGGAGATCGAACAGAAAACGGATAATCGCTGCACGCGGCTCATATATGTCATTATTTCAACTGTTAAAGACCACTATCAACTGGCACTCATTTGACTGCTTTTACAACAATGACATGTCTGTAGTTAAGAGGACGGGCTGCAGTATTATATGCCCTTGATGCATTCCAGTTGAATCTAACTCATGGTGACATAATAGTCGTGAAGGGATGGGATGGATATGGAATAGGTCAGACACTGGGATGGCATATAACAGTTATATCAATATTGTCATACCATAGCTTACCCGCCAGGGTTATGTTGGCATGAAATTATTGTAAATTACACTGGCCTATACAATTTTTGGCTATCTTTCATAATCTGGGTCAACACTGAGTTTAGCTGCTCGGTGGAGTTCAGTGATACCTGATAGATTAACGTGTACAATATTAAGTACGTTTTGCGGTAAACATAGCTTTATTTGATGCTAATTGTTATAAAAGTTTTTGGGGAGTTATTATGTATCTGTTGGGGAAATGAAATATGGCAGCTTTTCCTCTTAGACTACAAATTTTGGGGGTAATTTTTTGAAGGGTTAAGTTGAGTTACATGAACTTGACCTTATATAAAACCTCCTAAACACACTTTTGGACAATTTACATGAAGTGAAACTATATTGTGAAGCTTACTTAATATTGTATATTTTAAATTATCAATCATCACTGAATTCCAGTAAGGAGCTAAACTCAATATTGGCCGTTTGTTGTGTAAATATCGAAGTGGTTTTAACCCCTCAAGGGGAGGGGCCGTCGTGCCAGTAGATGGACTCTTGATCCGAGGAATTAGACTCATTCTCTTCCCCTTCCTTGGATCAAATCTGATTGCCTCTCATTACTGATGCTGTGTGTTGCTCCCCCATGAATGTAATAATACACAAATGTTCTAGAAAACGTGTCCGAAGCCTCTGCACTGTGAAACCTACATACCGTTTGTCCAAGTTTCCCCACTGTCTGAAGGCACCCTCACTATGTGTTTGATGCCTCCTCACTATGTACCTGAAGCCACCCCACTATTTGTCCGAAGCCTCCCTATGAAACTTCCCTACTACGAAGCCTCCCCACTAAGTCTGAAGGCTCTCCACTGAAGACTCCCCTCTGTCTGAAGTCTCTTCACTATGTCCGAAGCTTTTCCACTATGCCTGAAGCCTCCTTACTGTCTGAAGCCTCCCCGCTATGAAGACCACACTATATCTGAAGTTTCCCCACTATGAAGCCTTCCACTGTCTGAAGCCTTCCCACTATATCTGAAACCTCCCCACTATGTCTGAAACCTCCCCACTATGAAGACCCCACTATATCTGAAGCTTCCCCACTATGAAATCTTCCCACCATATCTGAAGACCCCACTATATCTGAAGATCCTCCACTATGTCTGAAGACTCCGCACTATATCTGAAGCTTCCCCCACTGTGAAACCTTCCCACTATGTCTGAAGATTCCCCACTGTCTAAAGCCTCCTCTCTATGTCTGAAACCTCCCCACTAAGTCTGAAGATCCTCACTATGTCTGAAGCCTCCCCGCTATGAAGCTTCCATACTGTGAATCCTACCCCTATGTCTGAAGCCTCTCCACCGAAAACTCCCCACTATCTGAAGCCTCTCCACTATGAAGTTTCCCTACTATGCCTGAAGCTTCCCCACTGTGAAGCCTCTTCACTGTCTGAAGCCTCCCCCCTGTCCCAGGTCTCCCCACTATATCTGAAGCTCCCCTACTATGTCTAAAGCCTCTCCACTGTCTGAAACCTACCCACTGTGTTTCAAGATTCTCCACTGTCTAAAGCCTCCTCACCATGTCCGAAGCTTCCCCACTATGTCTAAACACTCCCCACTATGTCTAAACACTCCCCACTATGCAGCCTCCCCGCTTTGCCTGAAGCCTCATATGTCTGAAGCCTCTCTATGTCTATAGCTTCCCGAGAGTCTGAAGCCTCCCCACTGTCTGAAGCCTCCTCACTATCTGAAGTCTCCCCATATGTCTGAAGCCTCCTTACTATGAAGCTTTCCTACTATGAAGCCTCCCCACTGAAGCCTCCCCACCATGAAGTCTTCCCACTGTGAAGCCTCACTATGAAGCCTCCCCACTATGTCTGAAGCCTCATCACTTTGATGCCTCCCCCACTATGAAGTCTCCCCACTATGAAGCCTCCCTATTGTCTGACGCCTCCCCACTGTATGAAGCCTCTCCACTGTTTGAAGCCTTCTCACTATGACGCCTCCCTGCTGTGTCCGAAGCCTCCTTTCTCCACAGTGTGTCCGAAACCTCATTATGTTTCCGAAGCCTTCCCGCTATGTCCGAAACCATCCCACTTTTCGAAGCCTCACCACAATGTGTCTAAAGTCTCCTTATGTGTCTGAAGCCTCCCCGAAGCCTCCACACTATCAGTCCGAAAATTCCGGTGTCCGGCTTCTCCACTTTCTGAAGCCTATACACTATGTCCGAAGCCTCCACATCACGTGTCTGAAGCTTCTACACTATATGACCGAAGCCTCTACAGTCTACCTGGAGTCTACCTGGAGAGAGTTTCGGGGGTCAACGCCCCCGCGGCCCGGTCTGTGACCAGGCCTCCTGGTGGATCAGCGCCTGATCAACCAGGCTGTTGCTGCTGGCTGCACGCAAACCAACGTACGAGCCACAGCCCGGCTGATCAGGAACTGACTTTAGGTGCTTGTCCAGTGCCAGCTTGAAGACTGCCAGGGGTCTGTTGGTAATCCCCCTTATGTGTGCTGGGAGGCAGTTGAACAGTCTCGGGCCCCTGACACTTATTGTATGGTCTCTTAACGTGCTAGTGACACCCCTGCTTTTCATTGGGGGGATGGTGCATCGTCTGCCAAGTCTTTTGCTTTCGTAGTGAGTGATTTTCGTGTGCAAGTTCGGTACTAGTCCCTCTAGGATTTTCCAGGTGTATATAATCATGTATCTCTCCCTCCTGCGTTCCAGGGAATACAGGTTTAGAAACCTCAAGCGCTCCCAGTAATTGAGGTGTTTTATCTCCGTTATGCGCGCCGTGAAAGATCTCTGTACATTTTCTAGGTCGGCAATTTCACCTGCCTTGAAAGGTGCTGTTAGAGTGCAGCAATATTCCAGCCTAGATAGAACAAGTGACCTGAAGAGTGTCATCATGGGCTTGGCCTCCCTAGTTTTGAAGGTTCTCATTATCCATCCTGTCATTTTTCTAGCAGATGCGATTGATACAATGTTATGGTCCTTGAAGGTGAGATCCTCCGACATAATCACTCCCAGGTCTTTGACGTTGGTGTTTCGCTCTATTTTGTGGCCAGAATTTGTTTTGTACTCTGATGAAGATTTAATTTCCTACAGTGTCCGAAACATCTCCATCGTGTGTCCGAAACCCTTACACTATGTATCCAAAGCCTTCCCTAACATGTGTCGGAAGTCTTTTCATGTGTCCAAAGCCTCAACACTGTTCGAAGCCTTCTAACAACGTGTCCGAAACCTCCACTATGTTTTTGGAGCCTTTCCACTTGTCCAAAACCTCCAAAATATGCCCGAAGCCACTCTTATGTGTCCGGAGCCTCCCCATGTGTCTGAAGCCTTTTTAGCATGTGTTCGAAGTCTTCCTACGTGTCAGAAACCTCCCCACACCATGTGTTCGAAGTCTCCCCACCATGTGTCTGAAGCCTTCCCACTATGTCTGCGAAGCCTCTCCACCATGTGTCTGAATCCTCCCCACCAAGTGTTCAAACCATCATTATGTATTCGATTATGATTACGTGACGACGAGCACTCACTAGTCACCGCTGTATCCTCGGTTATATTACACTTTTCAGCACGAGATAGTGAAAGCCTCTACCACCTGGTTCTTGGCCAAGTAGTAGCGGCTTTAAGCTCACAACCGAAGGTCCAAGGTTCAATTCCTGGCAAATGGAGATGCTGGACAAGCTTCATTACACCCGTTATTCCAATTCACCTAACAGTAAATAGGCAGGTGTTAGCGGACTGTTGAAGGGTCGCATTCTTTGGGACTGGCAGCATATTTTAGAAAGAACTCTTTAGTAAATTGGATAAATTAGCAGTGTGCTGCTACCTAACTCTGTATGGGGTGTCCCGTAGCTAGATCTCAAGCGCACTCAGCTCACACACTGTGGTCCGGAGTTCGAATCTCCGGTACGGCTGGAAAACATTAGGGACGTGCCATACTGGTTTTGGTTCCCAACCTTGACAAACTTGGCAGCAAGATATTCTGGACACTGCTAGATAAAATTCATCAGGAAACAAGACAGTTGTTTCCTAACGCAGGTCATAGCCACACCGTAAATATTTTGAGCAAATGTACATTTAAGTACAATTACTTATCATACATAGTATAAATTACCTAGGATAACCCAAAAAAGTAACTTATTTCCATTAGGGCCATTGATGACCGACCACGGGAGCTTTTCGTCATCTGACCGAGGCCTTCCGTTGGCTTAGTGGTCCACTCCTTTAAATTTTTTTATTATTTTCTAGAACTAGTGGAAGAGAGCAATGGGAAAGGTAAACTGGGATGCAAAAGACAGAGAACGGAACAGTCTAGTGACAAAGAATGACGGGTAGGGGAGACTTAAGGTAATGCGTAGCGGAAACCAGAGGTTTAGGTCATGTTTGTACACCGAACTATGTATATCTCAGTGGTTTATGTGAGGTGCTTATCACTCATTGTATGCGTGAGGTATTTATCACTCATTGTATATGCAATGAGAGCGTTAACGATCCATGTGCAGTCGATAGTGTTTAAACCTAACGAACGAGTCTCCTCCTGTACTTGTTGCCGCTGTGTTTCTACTCCCATATATGTATACATCTAGGTGAGTACAAATAGGAAACACGTTTGTCTCGCTCTCACGAGACTGAGGATCAAGCCTCCACCATGCCTTGCGCTGAATAACCCACATTGGTTAAGCGCTTAACATAAATTAAATAAATAAATAATACTCCCATATATTGTGCCGTATGTTACATTCCTCTCTGAAAGCTTTTGTAGCAACAGCTTTACATAGAATGATTATTATAATAAATTTCTTATATACATGTCTGCTGAAACTTAAAGAAACTACTACACGAGTTATTGTTTTAATCATCATTGTCACTATATTTCTGTCCCTTCATTTTGACATGCAGTATTAATTAACATTTTTTTTTTTGCTCAGAATGATCAATGTCCCTAATCTTCAAATAGCCTATGTTGCATTGAACTGTAATGTAATTTCATAAACTAGTACAACTCAACCTTTTACAACTAGTTACGTATTTACACACACACACACACACACAACAGGGTGATGGTGGACACACTGGCTGAGGTGGCAAGAAGAGCTCACTCGAGCAGAGCAAAGTTACTGGTAATGGGCGATTTCAACCACAGGGAGATCGACTGGGAAAACCTGGAGCCACATGGGGGTCCCGAAACATGGAGAGCCAAGATGATGGATGTGGTACTTGAAAACCTCATGCATCAACATGTCAGGGACACAACCAGAGAGAGAGGGGAGGATGAGCCAGCAAGACTGGATCTTGTGTTCACCCTGAGCAGTTCAGACATTGAGGACATCACTTATGAGAGGCCCCTTGGAGCTAGCGATCATGTGGTTCTGAGTTTTGACTATATAGTAGAGTTACAAGTGGAGAAGGTAACAGGAACTGAAGGGGACAGGCCAAACTATAAAAGGGGGGACTACACAGGTATGAGAAACTTCCTGCAGGAGGTTCAGTGGGACAGAGAAATGGTAGGAAAATCAGTAAACGAGATGATGGAATATGTGGCAACAAAGTGCAAGGAGGCAGAGGAAAGTTTTGTTCCCAAGGGAAACGGAAATAATAGGAAGACCAAAACGAGTCCTTGGTTTACCCGAAGGTGTAGGGAGGCAAAAACTAAGTGCAACAGAGAATGGAAAAGGTACAGGAGGCATAGGACCCAGGAAAACAAGGAGATTAGTAGAAGAGCCAGAAACGAGTATGCACAGATAAGGAGGGAGGCCCAGCGACAGTATGAAAACGACATAGCATCGAAAGTCAAATCTGACCCGAAACTGCTGTATAGCCACATTAGGAGGAAGACAACAGTCAAGGACCAGGTGATAAGGCTGAGGAAAGAAGGTGGAGAACTCACAAGAAACGATCAAGAGGTATGTGAGGAGCTAAACAAGAGATTTAAGAAAGTATTTACAGTAGAGACAGGAAGGACTCTGGGGGGACAGACCAGACGGGGACACCAGCAAGGAATACACCAACAAGTGTTGGACGACATACATACAGATGAGGAGGAGGTGAAGAAACTGCTAAGGGACATCGATACCTCAAAGGCAATGGGACCAGACAACATCTCCCCGTGGGTCCTTAGAGAGGGAGCAGATATGTTGTGCATGCCACTTACCACAATCTTCAACACATCCCTGGAAACTGGGCAACTACCTGAGGTATGGAAGACGGCAAATGTAGTTCCCATTTTTAAAAAAGGAGACAGAAAAGAGGCACTAAACTATAGACCTGTGTCATTGACGTGTATAGTATGCAAAATTATGGAGAAGATTATCAGGAGGAGAGCGGTGGAGCACCTGGAACGGAACAGGAGTATAAATGCCAACCAGCACGGATTCACGGAAGGCAAATCCTGTGTCACAAACCTTCTGGAGTTTTATGATAAAATAACAGAAGTAAGACAAGAGAGAGAGGGGTGGGTTGATTGCATCTTCTTGGACTGCAAGAAGGCCTTTGACACAGTTCCTCACAAGAGATTAGTGCAGAAGCTAGAGCATCAGGCGCATATAACAGGAAGGGCACTGCAATGGATCAGAGAATACCTGACAGGGAGGCAACAACGAGTCATGGTACGTAATGATGTATCACAGTGGGCACCTGTGACGAGCGGGGTCCCACAGGGGTCGGTCCTAGGACCAGTGCTATTTTTGGTATATGTGAACGACATGACGGAAGGGTTAGACTCAGAAGTGTCCCTGTTTGCAGATGATGTGAAGTTAATGAGGAGAATTAAATCTGATGAGGACCAGGCAGGACTTCAAAGAGACCTGGACAGACTGGACACCTGGTCCAGCAAATGGCTTCTCGAATTTAATCCTGCCAAATGCAAAGTCATGAAGATGGGGGAGGGACACAGAAGACCACAGACAGAGTATAGGCTAGGTGGCCAAAGACTGCAAACCTCACTCAAGGAGAAAGATCTTGGGGTGAGTATAACACCGAGCATGTCTCCGGAAGCACACATCAATCAGATAACTGCTGCAGCATATGGGCGCCTGGCAAACCTGAGAACAGCATTCCGATACCTTAGTAAGGAATCATTCAAGACACTGTACACCGTGTATGTCAGGCCCATACTGGAGTATGCAGCACCTGTTTGGAACCCGCACTTGATAAAGCACGTCAAGAAACTAGAGAAAGTACGAAGGTTTGCGACAAGGTTAGTTCCAGAGCTAAGGGGAATGTCCTATGAGGAAAGATTAAGGGAAATCGGCCTGACCACACTGGAGGACAGGAGGGTCAGGGGAGACATGATAACGACATATAAAATACTGCGTGGAATAGACAAGGTGGACAAAGACAGGATGTTCCAGGGAGGGGACACAGAAACAAGAGGCCACAATTGGAAGTTGAAGACACAAATGAGTCAGAGAGATAGTAGGAAGTATTTCTTCAGTCATAGAGTTGTAAGGCAGTGGAATAGCCTAGAAAATGACGTAGTGGAGGCAGGAACCATACACAGTTTTAAGACGAGGTTTGATAAAGCTCATGGAGCGGGAAGAGAGAGGGCCTAGTAGCAACCGGTGAAGAGGCGGGGCCAGGAGCTAGGACTCGACCCCTGCAACCACAAATAGGTGAGTACAAATAGGTGAGTACACACACACACACACACACACACACACACACACACACACACACACACACACACACACACACACATATATATACATATATATACATATATATATATATATATATATATATATATATATATATATATATATATATATATATATATTATATATATACGTATATGTGTGTGTATGTTTACGTAAAAAAGATGAGATTTTGTCATTGCATACACCGCTAAATATATGTGCATAATATAATATCTATTATTGTTATTTAACATATATAATGTAGTTCTTCAACCTTAAGTAGCCAAAATACTGATGATAAGATTTAAAAAAGAAACTTAAGTAAAGGCTGAAGTTCAGATTCGTCATCACCTCATCAAAATTAGCTTAAAACAATTAATTTTGTTCCTGAAATGAATAAAAAGTTAAAATTTGCTGGCCAGTGTAATAAATAATAATGAAAATAATAATAATAATAGTAGTAGTAGTAATAAAATTCACTAGTGATTGATTCAATAGGAACCTTAATAGTGGAAGGCATGATGCACACACCAGTGATAGTAACTTGAAATAAAATGCTCCACTTCTAATTTCCACACTAACGTTTATTTTACAACAGTTGCTCTTTTATTTTAATGTGTGAGTAGAGAGATGGAGATGTGGGTTCGAGAAAGGGGACGCTTGCGGTTGGTCGCTTTCAGGAGCTTCAGAAGTTACACAGCTGCGACTCATTTTGGGTCCTACGACTCACTTTGAGAACCATGTGTTGGCTTTAGCGTCTGAGGGTGAAGGCGACGGGGACCTGATTACTGGCAGAGTCACTAGTCCTATCTTCCTTCCTTCCAGACTCTGCAAGGTGAGTACGTGGTTGTCATGAATGAAATGTGTAATAATAATAATAATACTTCTACTACGTCTGCCACTATTGCTAGCAGTAATAGTTAAAGCGGTATAAATGTTTATTTCTCAAGTTATAAATAAACAGAAATAAATGTTTCAAACCGCCTTCGCAATATGCAAAATCGTGTCATGCTCTCTCAGGTCCAGTAGAAAACAGCCGTGGGTGTCCCTCATTGGCGTTTTTGTACACATAGTTCGATGATTTCTGTTTGATCTAAGCCTCTACAAAAGTTTTAATATTTGTTAATCTAGGTTTTGGTTAAGTTCACGTATATGAACCTATATTTACTTCATAATTAACCGATAATAACGATAATGAACAGTTAGTTGCGTCTGGTAGGCGCGATCATTGTATTACATAAATGGTTTAAAACTAAGTCGACAAGTTGATAAATGAGACACTTGTGCAACATTTGGGTATCTCTATTTTGGAAACTTTTCACCAGCCTGTGGCTTCTTCAGTTCAATACAGAGAAGAAAGGTGGGAGATGAGGAGTTAGATGGACTGAACACATCGACTCCAGGCTGAGGGACTGATTACCTCAAACTCATCTTCCACCGTTCTTCTCAGGATTAGAATGAAGAAGCCGCTGGCTGGCAAAACGTTTCCACAGTAAGGATAACCAAATGTTGTATAAGTGTCTCGATCACTGTAGTACCACAGTGTTGATATCCCATTTTAAACTTTAACTTGGAAGACGGGCTGAATGTGAGGCTTCCACGAGCAACTCTAATGACCCACTATTAAGCTAAGTATTTTAACTTATTATTATTCACCTTTCCAGAATGTTTTTCATTATTTTACTTACAACATTTGGCTACATGAAAATGATATACCATAGTATTGTCTTAATTAATAGGCTTTGAACAAGAACATCTGACATCCATTTTTTTTTGGGGGGGGGGAATAGTAATTACTATGTCTACCCTGGAAAACATTACAATGCATACGGTAATTTTGTAACTTATAATGTTAGCGTGTACATATTAATGATATAATCATAATAACATTATATTTTTTTTACATTATATAGTTTGCCAGCACTAAGAAAAGAAAAAATAAATTACTTATTATATAACTGAAAGGTGCAAATTTTGAACATAGACTGGTTATAAATGACCATAATTTTTAAAGGGGTGGACCGGTAAGCCAGCGGAAGGCCTCGGTCAGATGACCAAAAGCTCCAAAGGCGGGTCATCATCTGACTAAGACCCGCGTCAGGAAACATTTGTCCTGTTTCCTGACGAACCTTACCTAACCTAATTTTGAACATGTTTGCGTATGTGAACGTACTTCTTTATATTAATTCTTAGTATAGAATAAGAGGGAAGGGGGTTCCTTATATATATATATATATATATATATATATATATATATATATATATATATATATATATATATATATATATATATATATATATATATATATATATATTATATATATTATATATATATATATATATATATATATGTATATATATATATATATATATATATATATATATATATATATATATATATATATATATATATATATATATATATATATTGATGTGTGTGTATGTATATGTATGTAAGTATAAACTTATTTATTATTTCATGGTCTGTGGATGAAGATGTTTTCATTAAATGCAACAGGTTGGGCTGCAACACCGGGTGATGGGATGGTTGTCAGCGCTCCGTGTTCACCAGGTGGATGCTACCAGTGGTCAAGTGCTCAGGAAGAGAACCATCTCTGGAAATGACACAATATTGACCGACTGGACTTACAAGGAACTACTTCTCTCTTCTACGGTGCCATTTTATGTAAGATTTCAATATAGGCTTCCAAGCTTTTTACACTAATTCTCGATACTCTATGTACAAGCAGTACGTAAGTGAAGGGATTACTGTCTGCTACTGTTGTTATTGCATGCTACTAATATTTTAGAGGTTTAGTAGTCATAGTACTTAAGAAGCTATGTCGGTTTTATCTCTGCTAGTAATATTTGAGTTTTTCAGTATATTTTTATAAACTAAACCACCAGTAAGAATAAATCTGCCTGTTTATAGGAAGAGTCTGAATGAAATTTCTCAAACCCTGCTCTTTTTTTTCAAGGAAATCCATCCATGAACAATGGTGTTACTATCACAGGCTGAATGGCATACTATAACATATCTCCCATTCAACCTAATATTGAAATAGTTTAATATTTGCCTGTCTTCAGAACTGCTGTTAAAATTTGATTGCATCTTAAAAATCATCTTACTGCTATGTAGTGATTGTTATTATTTTATTATATTTACAAAAAAGTCGCTAAACCCGAGCTTTTTTTTATAGTATGAAAACAAAGCAGAGGTAAGCTAAAAGTCTATCAGCTAGCAAAGATACGTGTTAAGTCTTGCTCTCCCTAAGATCTTTCCAAATTTTTTTTTTTTTTCGAGTGGGGGAGGAGGCTCTGTTGAAGATTTGTCAATTCCTTCTATATATATATATATATATATATATATATATATATATATATATATATATTTTTTTTTTTTTTTTTCAACAAGTCGGCCGTCTCCCACCGAGGCAGGGTGACCCAAAAAAGAAAGAAAATCCCCAAAAAGAAAATACTTTCATCATCATTCAACACTTTCACCACACTCGCACATTATCACTGTTTTTGCAGAGGTGCTCAGAATACAACAGTCTAGAAGCATAAACATATAAAGATACACAACATATCCCTCCAAACTGCCAATATCCCAAACCCCTCCTTTAAAGTGCAGGCATTGTACTTCCCATTTCCAGGACTCAAGTCCGACTATATGAAAATAACCGGTTTCCCTGAATCCCTTCACTAAATATTACCCTGCTCACACTCCAACAGATCGTCAGGTCCCAAGTACCATTCGTCTCCATTCACTCCTATCTAACACGCTCACGCACGCTTGCTGGAAGTCCAAGCCCCTTACCCACAAAACCTCCTTTACCCCCTCTCTCCAACCCTTTCGAGGACGACCCCTACCCCGCCTTCCTTCCCCTATAGATTTATATGCTTTCCATGTCATTCTACTGTGATCCATTCTCTCTAAATGACCAAACCACCTCAACAACCCCTCTTCTGCCCTCTGACTAATACTTTTATTAACTCCACACCTTCTCCTAATTTCCACACTCCGAATTTTCTGCATAATATTTACACCACACATTGCCCTTAAACAGGACATCTCCGCTGCCTCCAACCGTCTCCTCGCTGCTGCATTTACCACCCAAGCTTCACACCCATATAAGAGTGTTGGTACTACTATACTTTCATACATTCCCTTCTTTGCCTCCATAGATAACGTTTTTTGACTCCACATATACCTCAACGCACCACTCACCTTTTTTCCCTCATCAATTCTATGATTAACCTCATCCTTCATAAATCCATCCGCCGACACGTCAACTCCCAAGTATCTGAAAACATTCACTTCTTCCATACTCCTCCTCCCCAATTTGATATCCAATTTTTCTTTATCTAAATCATTTGACACCCTCATCACCTTACTCTTTTCTATGTTCACTTTCAACTTTCTACCTTTACACACATTCCCAAACTCATCCACTAACCTTTGCAATTTTTCTTTAGAATCTCCCATAAGCACAGTATCATCAGCAAAAAGTAACTGTGTCAATTCCCATTTTGAATTTGATTCCCCATAATTTAATCCCACCCCTCTCCCAAACACCCTAGCATTTACTTCCTTTACAACCCCATCTATAAATATATTAACAACCATGGTGACATTACACATCCCTGTCTAAGACCTACTTTTACCGGGAAGTAGTCTCCCTCTCTTCTACACACCCTAACCTGAGCCTCACTATCCTCATAAAAACTCTTTACAGCATTTAATAACTTACCACCTATTCCATATACTTGCAACATCTGCCACATTGCTCCTCTATCCACTCTATCATATGCCTTTTCTAAATCCATAAATGCAATAAAAACTTCCCTATCTTTATCTAAATACTGTTCACATATATGCTTCAATGTAAACACCTGATCTACACATCCCCTACCCACTCTAAAACCTCCTTGCTCATCCGCAATCCTACATTCTGTCTTACCTCTAATTCTTTCAATTATAACCCTACCGTACACTTTTCCTGGTATACTCAGTAAGCTTATTCCTCTATAATTTTTACAGTCTCTTTTGTCCCCTTTCCCTTTATATAAAGGGACTATACATGCTCTCTGCCAATCCCTAGGTACCTTCCCCTCTTTCATACATTTATTAAACAAAAGTACCAACCACTCCAACACTATATCCCCCCCTGCTTTTAACATTTCTGTCATGATCCCATCAGTTCCAGCTGCTTTACCCCCTTTCATTTTACGTAATGCCTCACGTACCTCCCCCACACTTACATTCTGCTCTTCTTCACTCCTAAAAGATGGTATACCTCCCTGACCAGTGCATGAAATTACTGCCTCTGTTTCTTCCTTAACATTTAAAAGTTCCTCAAAATATTCTCGCCATCTACCCAATACCTCCATCTCCCCATCTACTAACTCCCCTACTCTGTTTTTAACTGACAAATCCATATTTTCCCTAGGCTTTCTTAACTTGTTTAACTCACTCCAAAATTTTTTTCTTATTTTCATTAAAATTTCTTGACAGTGCCTCTCCCACTCTATCATCTGCTCTCCTTTTGCACTCTCTCACCACTCTCTTTACCTTTCTTTTACTCTCCATATACTCTGCTCTTCTTATAACACTTCTGCTTTGTAAAAACCTCTCATAAGCTACCTTTTTCTCTTTTATCACACCCTTTACTTCATCATTCCACCAATCACTCCTCTTTCCTCCTGCCCCCACCCTCCTATAACCACAAACTTCTGCCCCACATTCTAATACTGCATTTTTAAAACTATTCCAACCCTCTTCAACCCCCCCACTACTCATCTTTGCACTAGCCCACCTTTCTGCCAATAGTCGCTTATATCTCACCCGAACTTCCTCCTCCCTTAGTTTATACACTTTCACCTCCCTCTTACTTGTTGTTGCCACCTTCCTCTTTTCCCATCTACCTCTTACTCTAACTGTAGCTACAACTAAATAATGATCCGATATATCAGTTGCCCCTCTATAAACATGTACATCCTGGAGCCTACCCATCAACCTTTTATCCACCAATACATAATCTAATAAACTACTTTCATTACGTGCTACATCATACCTTGTATATTTATTTATCCTCTTTTTCATAAAATATGTATTACTTATTACCAAATTTCTTTCTACACATAGCTCAATTAAAGGCTCCCCATTTACATTTACCCCTGGCACCCCAAATTTACCTACTACTCCCTCCATAACATTTTTACCCACTTTAGCATTAAAATCCCCAACCACCATTACTCTCACACTTGATTCAAAACTCCCCACGCATTCACTCAACATTTCCCAAAATCTCTCTCTCTCCTCTACACTTCTCTCTTCTCCAGGTGCATACACGCTTATTATAACCCACTTTTCACATCCAATCTTTATTTTACTCCACATAATCCTTGAATTAATACATTTATAGTCCCTCTTTTCCTGCCATAGCTTATCCTTCAACATTATTGCTACTCCTTCTTTAGCTCTAACTCTATTTGAAACCCCTGACCTAATCCCATTTATTCCTCTCCACTGAAACTCTCCCACCCCCTTCAGCTTTGTTTCACTTAAAGCCAGGACATCCAGCTTCTTCTCATTCATAACATCCACAATCATCTCTTTCTTATCATCTGCACAACATCCACGCACATTCAGACTTCCCACTTTGACAATTTTCTTCTTCTTATTCTTTTTAGTAATCTTTACAGGAAAAGGGGTTACTAGCCCATTGTTCCCGGCATTTTAGTTGACTTTTACAACACGCATGGCTTACGGAGGAAAGATTCTTATTCCACTTCCCCATGGATATAAAAGGAAAATTAATAAGACCAAGAACTATTAAGATAAAATCAAAGAAAACTCAGATGAGTGTGTATAAATAAATGTGTACATGTATGTGTAGTGTGACCTAAGTGTAAGTAGAAGTAGCAAGACATGCCTGTAATCTTGCATATTTATGAGACAGACAAAAGACATCAGCAATCCTACCATCATGTAAAACAATCACAGGCTTCGTTTTACACTCACTTGGCAGGACGGTAGTACCTCCCTGGGTGGTTGCTGTCTACCAACCTACTACCATAATATATATATATATATATATATATATATATATATATATATATATATATATATATATATATATATATATATATATATATATATATATGCACACACAGTAGAGCCTCAGTGTTTGAGCCTAATTGCAGAAAAGTTCGATGTCCGAAACAGTATTACTCAGGCTTTAATTATTACCCTCACATGTTAACTCTTCCAAAAGTCTCTGAGAGTTAGGTCAGTGTCAGAGGTCACTTCAAAGCACTTTTAAAACAGGGCTTTCGTGCAAAGTTTTCTTACCACTGACTTTTCAAACAAGCAGGCACATTGGAACTCCAGAAAAATGTTCAAAGACCGGGTCAATTTTTCAGAACCAAATTTTTCGGACTCCAGTCCGTTCGAGGTTCGGTATGTTTGAATACCGAGGTTCCACTAATATATATATATATATATATATATATATATATATATATATATATATATATATATAAACACTGATCTCTGGCTGAAGGAGACTCGAACCTACGAACCTTTGGACAAGGTACGCAGTGCTTTACCAATCTACCCACACTGGATCAATACCTTGGCGTGTAGCATGCGCTACACGTTTGATCCAAGGCAGCCAGCTTTCAGGGAGAAGGCTTACAGCTTTTCCTTGCATTGTTCAAATCTCTAGTAAGGCTGATGCATGCAGGGGATGAGATGAAAAGCTGTAAGCCTTCTCCCTGAAAGCTGGCTGCCTTGGATCAAACGTGTAGCGCATGCTACACGCCAAGGTATTGGTCCAGTGTGGGTAGATTTGTAAAGCACTGCGTACCTTGTCCTAAAGTTCGTAGGTTCGAGTCTCCTTCAGCCAGAGATCAGTGTTTGTGTATATTTCGCATGCTCTCGCGAATTCCTTGCATATACATACTATATATATATATATATATATATATATATATATATATATTATGTATATATGTATATATATATATATATATATATATATATATATATATATGTCGTGCCGAATATGTAAAACTGGTCAATTAGCAAGAACTCATTTAAAATTAAGTCCTTTCTAAAATTTTCTCTTATACGTTTAAAGATATATTTTTTCATTAATGTTAATGTAAAAAAAATTTAATTTTGCTCCAAAAGAATCTTAGAAAACTTCCCTAACCTTATTATAACAAGAACAATTTATTTTAGCCTAACCCAACTAAACATATTTTAGATTTGTTTACAATAACTTAATACTAAACAAACACAGTGAAATGTATTTTATTCGTTAGGTTCAGAATGATTTTGGCGAAATTATTGCATACACAAATTTTCGCTTGTCCTGTATGGCAAGATGAGCGTTGCTATTTAAGCCAAGATGGCAAGTTGTGCCTATTCGGCACGACATATATATATATAAAGGGAGGCGGTAATTTCATGCACTGGCCAGGGAGCTATACCATCTTTTAGGAGTGAAGAACAGGATGTGAGTGTGGGGGAGGTGCGTGAGATATTGCGTAGAATGAAAGGGGGTAAAGCAGCTGGAAGTGACGGGATCATGACAGAAATGTTAAAAGCAGGGGGAGATATAGTGTTGGAGTGGTTGGTATTTTTGTTTAATAAATGTATGAAAGAGGGAAAGGTACATAGGGATTGGCGGAGAGCATGTATAGTCCCTTTATATAAAGGGAAGGGGGACAAAAGAGATTGTAAAAATTATAGAGGAATAAGTTTACTGAGTATACCAGGAAAAGTGTACGGTAGGGTTATAATTGAAAGAATTAGAGGTAAGACAGAATATAGGATTGCGGATGAGCAAGGAGGTTTTAGAGTGGGTAGGGGATGTGTAGATCAAGTGTTTACATTGAAGCATATATGCGAACAGTATTTAGATAAAGTTTTTATTGCATTTATGTATTTAGAAAAGGCATATGATAGAGTGGATAGGGGAGCAATGTGGCAGATGTTGCAAGGATATGGAATAGGTGGTAAGTTACTAAATGTTGTAAAGAGTTTTTATGAGGATAGTGAGGCTCAGGTTAGGGTGTGTAGAAGAGAGGGAGACTACTTCCCAGTAAAAGTAGGTCTTAGACAGGGATGTGTAATGTCACCATGGTTTTTTAATATATTTATAGATGGGGTTGTAAAAGAAGTAAATGCTAGGGTGTTCGGGAGAGGGGTGGGATTAAATTATGGGGAATTAAATACAAAATGGGAATTGACACAGTTGCTTTTTGCTAATGATACTGTGCTTATGGGAGATTCTAAAGGAAAATTGCAAAAGTTAGTGGACGAGTTTGGGAGTGTGTGTAAAGGTAGAAAGTTGAAAGTGAACATAGAAAAGAGTAAGGTGATGAGGGTATCTAATGATTTAGATGAAGAATAAAGTGGATATCAAATTGGGGAGGAGGAGTATGGAAGAAGTGAATGTTTACAGATACTTGGGAGTTGACGTGTCGGCGGATGGATTTATGAAGGATGAGATTAATCATGGAATTGATGAGGGAAAAAAGGTGAGTGGTGCGTTGAGGTATATGTGGAGACAAAAAACGTTATCTATGGAGGCAAAGAAGGGAATGTATGAAAGTATAGTAGTACCAACACTCTTATATGGGTGTGAAGCTTGGGTTGTGAATGCATCAGCGAGAATGCGGTTGGAGGCAGTGGAGATGTCCTGTCGAAGGGCAATGCAGAAAATTCGGAGTGTGGAAATTAGGAGAAGGTATGGAGTTAATAAAAGTATTAGTCAGAGGGCTGAAAAGGGGTTCTGCTGGTTTGGTCATTTAGAAAGAATGAATCAAAGTAGAATAACATGGAGATCGTTTATTCTGTAGGAGAAGGAAGGCAGGGTAGGGGTCGTCCTCGAAGAGGTTGGAAGGAAGGGGTAAGGGAGGTTTTGTGGGCGAGGGGCTTGGACTTCCAGCAGGCGTGCGTGAGCGTGTTCGATAGGAGTGAATGGAGACGAATGGTATTTGGGACCTGACGATCTGTTGGAGTGTTAGCAGGGTAATATTTAGTGAAGGGATTCAGGGAAACCGGTTATTTTTTTATTGACGGACTTGAGTCTTGGAAATGTTAAGTGCAATGCCTGCACTCTAAAGGAGGGGTTCGGGATATTGGCAGTTTGGAGGAATATGTTGTGTATTTTTATACGTATATGCTTCTAAGCTGTTGTGTTCTGAGCACCTCTGCAAAAACAGTGATTATGTGTGAGGTGAAAGTGTTGAATGATGATGAAAGTATTTTCTTTTTGGGGATTTCTTTCTTTTTGGGTCACCCTGCCTCGGTGGGAGACCACCGGCTTGTTAAATATATATATATATATATATATATATATATATATATATATATATATATATATATATATATATATATATATATATATATATATATATATATATATATATATGTCGTGCCGAATATGTAAAACTGGTCAATTAGCAAGAACTCACTTAAAATTAAGTCCTTTCTAAAATTTTCTCTTATACGTTTAAAAATATATTTTTTTCATTAATGTTGATGTAAAAATTTATAATTTTGCACCAAAAGGAACTTAGAAAACTTACCTAACCTTATTATAACAAGAGCAATTTATTTTAGCCTAACCCAACTAAATATATTTTAGGTTTGTTTACAGTAATTTAATACTAAACAAACACAGTGAAATATATTTTTTTCGTTAGGTTCAGAATGATTTTGGCGAAATTACTGCATACACAAATTTTCACTTGTCCTATATGGCAAGATGAGCGTTGCTATTTAAGCCAAGATCGCAAGTTCTGCCTATTCGGCACGACATATATATATATATATATATATATATATATATATATATATATATATATATATATATATATATATATATATATATATATAAATAATATATGTATATATATATATAATGTCGTGCCGAATATGTAAAACTGGTCAATTAGCAAGAACTCACTTAAAATTAAGTCCTTTCTAAAATTTTCTCTTATACGTTTAAAGATATATTTTTTTCATTAATGTTAACGTAAAAAATTTTAATTTTGCACCAAGAGAATCTTAGAAAACTTACCTAACCTTATTATAACAAGAGCAATTTATTTTAGCCTAACCCAACTAAATATATTTTAGGTTTGTTTACAGTAATTTAATACTAAACAGACACAGTCAAATGTATTTTTTTCGTTAGGTTCAGAATGATTTTGGCGAAATTATTGCATACACAAATTTTCACTTGTCCTATATGGCAAGATGAGCGTTGCTATTTAAGCCAAGATAGCAAATTCTGCCTATTCGGCACGACATATATATATATATATATATATATATATATATATATATATATATATATATATATATATATATATATATATATATATATATATATATATATATATATATATATTCTTGGTTTTTCAGTATATTTATAAATGGGGTTGTAAGAGAAGTGAATGCTCGGGTGTTGGCAAGAGGTGTGGGATTAAAAGATAAAGACTAACACAAAGTGGGAGTTGTCACAGTTTCTTTTTGCTGATGACACTGTGCTTTTGAGAGATTGTGAAGAGATGTTGCAGAGGTTGGTGGATGAGTTTGGTAGGATATGTAAAAGAAGGAAACTAAAAGTGAACATAGGAAAGAGTAAGTAGTTGAGGATAACAAAAAAATAGATAATGAAAGATTGGATATCAGATTGGAGGGAGTATGGAGGAAGTGAAAGCATTCAGATATATGGAAGTGGACTTGTCAGCAGATGAGTCTATGAAAGACAGGGTAAATCATAGAATTGATAAGGGGAAAAAGGTGAGTGGTGCACTGAGAAGTCTGTGGAGACAACGTTATCTATAGAAGCAAAAAGGGGAATGTATGAGAGTATAGTCATATCAAGGCTCATATATGGGTGTGAAGCATGGGTGGTGAAAGTTGCAACAATGAGAAGGCTGGAGGCAATGAAGATGGGTCTGAGAGCACTGTGTTGTGTGAATATAATGCAGAGAATCCGTAGTTTGGAAATAAGGAGGATATACGGGGTTGCTAAACCCCCTTTACCCCATCCTCCAACCTCCTCAGAGGGCTGAGGAGGTTGAAGGAGGGAGTAAAGGAGGTTTTGTGTGCAAGGGGCTAGGACTTCCAGCAAGCATATATGAGCGTGTTAAGTAGGAGCTTGTGGAGGCAAGTAGTTTTTAGAACTGGGCGTGCCGTTTAAGTATGAGCAAGGTAAAATTAATATAGGGATTCAAGGACACCGGCAGGCCGGACTTGAGTCCTGGAGGTGGGAAGTACAGTGCCTGCACTCTGACGGAGGGGTATTGATAATTTGCAGTTTTATAACTGTAGTGGAGACACGCCTCTGGCAAGACAGTGGAGTGAATGATGATGAAAGTGTTTCTTCTTCTCTGGGTCACCCTGCTTTGGTGGGAAACGGCTGATGTGTTTGTATATATATATATATATATATATATATATATATATATATATATATATATATATATATATATATATATATATGCAATAAGATCACAGTAAACAGGTGATTTCAGAATATGCAAAACAACCACTCTGAAAGAATAGAGAAATTCCAAGGGCTTTCGTGACTACTCACATTATCAAGGACATAGTTCCTTGATAATGTGAGTAGTCACGAAAGCGCTTGGAATTTCTCTATTCTTTCAGAGTGGTTGTTTTGCATATATATATATATATATATATATATATATATATATATATATATATATATATATATATATATATATATATATATATATATATTCTTAGGTAAATTGACCAATTTTTATAGTATGTAAATTTCAAGAAGATTAGGTTAGGGTGCTAAGTTGAATCTGGTGCAGAAATATAAGTTATAACAAAAATTTTTGCCTAATTTTGATTAGCTGTGTCCCTCGGTGGGTAGGGAGGCGATTTCTTTTTTCTCACTTACATTATTGTAATTTGTGGCAGGTACTGCTGGAGGGTGAAGCGTCGAGTGGCAGTGTTGTGGTGGACAATGTTACCCTCAGTCCACAATGCCAGCGTCATCCATCACCGCCTCTGACGCACTGCAGTTATGACGAGTACTCTTGTTTTTTCACAGAGATCTGCATACCACAAGCAAAGGTAATTCCACAGAGTCATTTAATAGTATTAGAAACGGCCTATATATTTATTTAAACTTCAAGTTCATTATCCTAAATATTTCTTATTGCATCAGCGAATTAAAAAAATATATACTGTGTTTTATTTATCATTATACCGTTAATTTTATCAAACCAAATATTACTATTTTATTCATGTAGATTTTATGAAGACATATTGCCAGAATCAGGTGTTTAGAGGTAAACACCTTTTGAGTGGTTTAAATATTAATAATGTGATGAATAAAACACATGTGCAACACTTTGGTATCTTTATTTCCGAAACGTTTCGCCTACACAATAGGTTTTCTTTGGTCGAATTCAGATATGACAAAAATTTCAAATAGAAAAGGGGCTGGAGAGGTAAAGGTAATGTAATATCCATCATCTTTGAAGAAGTGGTTTTGCGGTAGTTCCTCAGCGTCGAGAAGCGTCCAGCTTCATGGTCCTGACCAGTGTGAAGATGAAGCATGAGAATCGCGTTTTTTTTTTTTTTACTGAAACCAGACGTGAGGTATGGAATGGGAATGAAGATGGCGTCATAGGAGTCGGGGCCCACTGGTTATAGAACACAAAAATTGAGGAGAGCTGGGGCACTAGCCTTTGCTAGGCAGATCTCTCTCAACTCCAGCCCTTCTCACTCATAACTGGGTGAAAAGTAAATTGTGGAAGGTTTTGGAAATACAATGGTTTTGCTGCGTCAGACACTACTCAAGGCCGACTACTTCAAAACTACTGACTGCTTTAAGCTAATGGACTGATACGTCATCTTTATTTCTCCACCACTTCTGCTGTCTACAATTTTAATCACCTCTGCAGTTGACTGAAGAACCCTATTGTGTAGACGAAACGTTTCAGGATTAATGATACCAAAGTGTTGTATATGTGTCTTATTTTTCAACTTGCTGATGTCGTATACCATTGATAATGAATTAGACACATGTGCAACATCTGGGTATCTACTTTGTAGACGTTATGAAATCCAGTGGCTTTATCAGTACAATGCATGGCTATAATCTGAAGTAAATATATACAAAAGACACTGGAAGACGAGATAATCAGTCCAAACTTGGAATATGCATCACCAGTATGGAACCCGCACCTTATAAAAACATGTTTATAACTGGATAAAGTGCAGAAGTATGCAGCAAGGCTTGTTCTTGAGCTAAGAGGCATGAGCTACAAGGAAAAGCTAACGGAAATGAATCTAAGGACATAGGACAGAAGAATCAGGACATCATAAAAACATACAACATAGAGAGGGATAGGCTGTTCGATGGACGAGAAACAAGAACCCGGAGACACCATTAGAATTTAAAGACCCACAAGTCTTAGGAAGTATATCTTCAGTTTCAGAATGGTCGGGAAGTGGAAGGATCTTGGTCAGGAAGTGGTGGATACAGGCTCTGTGGATAGTTTTAAGAGCACATACAGTAGGGCCCGCGAGGCTACGAGGGAGAGGATCTGGAGTGTCAAGTTAAGAGGCGGGTCCAAAATCAGAGAATCGACCGCTGCAAACAAAAATATTGAGTACAAATAGGTGAGTGTGTGTGTGCGCGCGCGCGCACATACACACACACACACACAGGAGCCAGGGCCAGGAGCTTGGACTCGACCCCTGCAACCTCAACTAGGTGCGTACACACACACACACACACACACACACACACACACTGCTAAGGGACATCGATACCTCAAAGGCAATGGGACCAGACAACATCTCCCCGTGGGTCCTTAGAGAGGAAGCAGATATGTTGTGCGTGCCACTTACCACAATCTTCAACACATCCCTGGAAACTGGGCAACTACCTGAGGTATGGAAGACGGCAAATGTAGTTCCCATTTTTAAAAAAGGAGACAGAAAAGAGGCACTAAACTATAGACCTGTGTCATTGACGTGTATAGTATGCAAAATTATGGAGAAGATTATCAGGAGGAGAGTGGTGGAGCACCTGGAACGGAACAGGAGTATAAATGCCAACCAGCACGGATTCACGGAAGGCAAATCCTGTGTCACAAACCTTCTGGAGTTTTATGATAAAATAACAGAAGTAAGACAAGAGAGAGAGGGGTGGGTTGATTGCATCTTCTTGGACTGCAAGAAGGCCTTTGACACAGTTCCTCACAAGAGATTAGTGCAGAAGCTAGAGCATCAGGCGCATATAACAGGAAGGGCACTGCAATGGATCAGAGAATACCTGACAGGGAGGCAACAACGAGTCATGGTACGTAATGATGTATCACAGTGGGCACCTGTGACGAGCGGGGTCCCACAGGGGTCGGTCCTAGGACCAGTGCTATTTTTGGTATATGTGAACGACATGACGGAAGGGTTAGACTCAGAAGTGTCCCTGTTTGCAGATGATGTGAAGTTAAAGAGGAGGATTAAATCTGATGAGGACCAGGCAGGACTTCAAAGAGACCTGGACAGACTGGACACCTGGTCCAGCAAATGGCTTCTCGAATTTAATCCTGCCAAATGCAAAGTCATGAAGATGGGGGAGGGGCACAGAAGACCACAGACAGAGTATAGGCTAGGTGGCCAAAGACTGCAAACCTCACTCAAGGAGAAAGATCTTGGGGTGAGTATAACACCGAGCATGTCTCCGGAAGCACACATCAATCAGATAACTGCTGCAGCATATGGGCGCCTGGCAAACCTGAGAACAGCATTCCGATACCTTAGTAAGGAATCATTCAAGACACTGTACACCGTGTATGTCAGGCCCATACTGGAGTATGCAGCACCTGTTTGGAACCCGCACTTGATAAAGCACGTCAAGAAACTAGAGAAAGTACAAAGGTTTGCGACAAGGTTAGTTCCAGAGCTAAGGGGAATGTCCTATGAGGAAAGATAAAGGGAAATCGGCCTGACCACACTGGAGGACAGGAGGGTCAGGGGAGACATGATAACGACATATAAAATACTGCGTGGAATAGACAAGGTGGACAAAGACAGGATGTTCCAGGGAGGGGACACAGAAACAAGAGGCCACAATTGGAAGTTGAAGACACAAATGAGTCAGAGAGATAGTAGGAAGTATTTCTTCAGTCATAGAGTTGTAAGGCAGTGGAATAGCCTAGAAAATGACGTAGTGGAGGCAGGAACCATACACAGTTTTAAGACGAGGTTTGATAAAGCTCATGGTGCGGGGAGAGAGAGGGCCTAGTAGCAACCGGTGAAGAGGCGGGGCCAGGAGCTAGGACTCGACCCCTGCAACCACAAATAGGTGAGTACAAATAGGTGAGTACACTCACACTGGAGCATGCAGCACCAGTTTGGAACCCGCACCAGGTCAAGCACGTTAAGAAATTAGAGAAAGTGCAAAGGTTTGCGACAAGGTTAGTGCCAGAGCTAAGGGGAATGTCCTACGAAGAAAGGTTAAGGGAAATCGGCCTGACGACACTGGAGGACAGGAGGGTTAGGAGAGACATGATAACGGCATACAAAATACTGTGTGGAATAGACAAGGTGGACAGAGACAAGATGTTCCAGAGAGGGGACACAGAAACAAGGGGTCACTCTTGGAAGTTGAAGACTCAGGTGAGTGACAAGGATGTTAGGAAGCATTTCTTCAGTCATAGAGTGGTCAGGAAGTGGAACAGTCTGGCGAGTATTGTAGTGGAGGCAGGAACCATACATAGCTTTAAGACGAGGTACGATAAAGCTCATGGAGCAGGGAGAGAGAGGACCTAGTAGCGTTCAGTGAAGAGGCGGGGCCAGGAGCTGAGTCTCGACCCCTGCAGCTACAATTAGGTGAGTATATATATATATATATATATATATATATATATATATATATATATATATATATATATATATATATATATATGTGTGTATATATATATAGTAGGTTGGTAGACAGCAACCACCCAGGGAAGTACTACCGTCCTGCCAGATGACTGTGAAACAGAAACCTGTAACTGTTTTGCATGATGGTAGGATTGCTGGTGTCTTTTTGTCTCATAAACACGCTAGATAACAGGGATATCTTGCTACTCCAACTTACACTTTGGTCACACTTCACAGACACGCACATGCATATATATATACATACATCTAGGTTTTTCTCCTTTTTCTACATAGCTCTTGTCTTCTTTATTTCTTCTATTGTCCATGGGGAAGTGTAAAAGAATCTTTCCTCCATAAGCCATGCGTGTTGTATGAGGCGACTAAAATGCCGGGAGCAATGGGCTAGTAACCCCTTCTCCTGTAGACATTTACTAAAAAAAGAGAAGAAAAACTTTATAAAACTGGGATGCTTGAATATGCGTGGATGTAGTGCAGATGACAAGAAACAGATGATTGCTGATGTTATGAATGAAAAGAAGTTGGATGTCCTGGCCCTAAGCGAAACAAAGCTGAAGGGGGTAGGGGAGTTTCGGTGGGGGGAAATAAATGGGATTAAATCTGGAGTATCTGAGAGAGTTAGAGCAAAGGAAGGGGTAGCAGTAATGTTGAATGATCAGTTATGGAAGGAGAAAAGAGAATATGAACGTGTAAATGTAAGAATTATGTGGATTAAAGTAAAGGTTGGATGCGAGAAGTGGGTCATAATAAGCGTGTATGCACCTGGAGAAGAGAGGAATACAGAGGAGAGAGAGAGATTTTGGGAGATGTTAAGTGAATGTATAGGAGCCTTTGAACCAAGTGAGAGAGTAATTGTGGTAGGGGACCTAAATGCTAAAGTAGGAGAAACTTTTAGAGAGGGTGTGGTAGGTAAGTTTGGGGTGCCAGGTGTAAATGATAATGGGAGCCCTTTGATTGAACTTTGTATAGAAAGGGGTTTAGTTATAGGTAATACATATTTTAAGAAAAAGAGGATAAATAAGTATACAAGATATGATGTAGGGCGAAATGACAGTAGTTTGTTGGATTATGTATTGGTAGATAAAAGACTGTTGAGTAGACTTCAGGATGTACATGTTTATAGAGGGGCCACAGATATATCAGATCACTTTCTAGTTGTAGCTACACTGAGAGTAAAAGGTAGATGGGACACAAGGAGAATAGAAGCATCAGGGAAGAGAGAGGTGAAGGTTTATAAACTAAAAGAGGAGGCAGTTAGGGAAAGATATAAACAGCTATTGGAGGATAGATGGGCTAATGAGAGCATGGGCAATGGGGTCGAAGAGGTATGGGGTAGGTTTAAAAATGTAGTGTTAGAGTGTTCAGCAGAAGTTTGTGGTTACAGGAAAGTGGGTGTGGGAGGGAAGAGGAGCGATTGGTGGAATGATGATGTAAAGAGAGTAGTAAGGGAGAAAAAGTTAGCATATGAGAAGTTTTTACAAAGTAGAAGTGATGCAAGGAGGGAAGAGTATATGGAGAAAAAGAGAGAGGTTAAGAGAGTGGTGAAGCAATGTAAAAAGAGAGCAAATGAGAGAGTGGGTGAGATGTTATCAACAAATTTTGTTGAAAATAAGAAAAAGTTTTGGAGTGAGATTAACAAGTTAAGGAAGCCTAGAGAACAAATGGATTTGTCAGTTAAAAATAGGAGAGGAGAGTTATTAAATGGAGAGTTAGAGGTATTGGGAGGATGGAGGGAATATTTTGAGGAATTGTTAAATGTTGATGAAGATAGGGAAGCTGTGATTTCGTGTATAGGGCAAGGAGGAATAACATCTTGTAGGAGTGAGGAAGAGCCAGTTGTGAGTGTGGGGGAAGTTTGTGAGGCAGTAGGTAAAATGAAAGGGGGTAAGGCAGCCGGGATTGATGGGATAAAGATAGAAATGTTAAAAGCAGGTGGGGATATAGTTTTGGAGTGGTTGGTGCAATTATTTAATAAATGTATGGAAGAGGGTAAGGTACCTAGGGATTGGCAGAGAACATGCATAGTTCCTTTGTATAAAGGCAAAGGGGACAAAAGAGAGTGCAAAAATTATAGGGGGATAAGTCTGTTGAGTATACCTGGTAAAGTGTGTGGTAGAGTTATTATTGAAAGAATTAAAAGTAAGACGGAGAATAGGATAGCAGATGAACAAGGAGGCTTTAGGAAAGGTAGGGGGTGTGTGGACCAGGTGTTTACAGTGAAACATATAAGTGAACAGTATTTAGATAAGGCTAAAGAGGTCTTTGTGGCATTTATGGATTTGGAAAAGGCGTATGACAGGGTGGATAGGGGGGCAATGTGGCAGATGTTGCAGGTGTATGGTGTAGGAGGTAGGTTACTGAAAGCAGTGAAGAGTTTTTACGAGGATAGTGAGGCTCAAGTTAGAGTACATAGGAAAGAGGGAAATTATTTCCCAGTAAAAGTAGGCCTTAGACAAGGATGTGTGATGTCACCATGGTTGTTTAATATATTTATAGATGGGGTTGTAAGAGAAGTAAATGCGAGGGTCTTGACAAGAGGCGTGGAGTTAAAAGATAAAGAATCACACATAAAGTGGGAGTTGTCACAGTTGCTCTTTGCTGATGACACTGTGCTCTTGGGAGATTCTGAAGAGAAGTTGCAGAGATTGGTGGATGAATTTGGTAGGGTGTGCAAAAGAAGAAAATTAAAAGTGAATACAGGAAAGAGTAAGGTTATGAGGATAACAAAAATATTAGGTGATGAAAGATTGGATATCAGATTGGAGGGAGAGAGTATGGAGGAGGTGAATGTATTCAGATATTTGGGAGTGGACGTGTCAGCGGATGGGTCTATGAAGGATGAGGTGAATCATAGAATTGATGAGGGGAAAAGGGTGAGTGGTGCACTTAGGAGTCTGTGGAGACAAAGAACTTTGTCCTTGGAGGCAAAGAGGGGAATGTATGAGAGTATAGTTTTACCAACACTCTTATATGGGTGTGAAGCATGGGTGATGAATTTTGCAGCGAGGAGAAGGCTGGAGGCAGTGGAGATGTCATGTCTGAGGGCAATGTGTGGTGTGAATATAATGCAGAGAATTCGTAGTTTGGAAGTTAGGAGGAGGTGCAGGATTACCAAAACTGTTGTCCAGAGGGCTGAGGAAGGGTTGTTGAGGTGGTTCGGACATGTAGAGAGAATGGAGCGAAACAGAATGACTTCAAGAGTGTATCAGTCTGTAGTGGAAGGAAGGCGGGGTAGGGGTCGGCCTAGGAAAGGTTGGAGGGAGGGGGTAAAGGAGGTTTTGTGTGCGAGGGGCTTGGACTTCCAGCAGGCGTGCGTGAGCGTGTTTGATAGGAGTGAATGGAGACGAATGGTTTTTAATACTTGACGTGCTGTTGGAGTGTGAGCAAAGTATCATTTATGAAGGGGTTCAGGGAAACCGGCAGGCCGGACTTGAGTCCTGGAGATGGGAAGTACAGTGCCTGCACTCTGAAGGAGGGGTGTTAATGTTGCAGTTTAAAAACTGTAGTGTAAAGCACCCTTCTGGCAAGACAGTGATGGAGTGAATGATGGTGAAAGTTTTTCTTTTTCGGGCCACCCTGCCTTGGTGGGAATCGGCCAGTGTGATAATATATATATATATATATATATATATATATATATATATATATATATATATATATATATATATATATATATATATATATATATATATATATATATATATATATGTCGTGCTGAATATCTAAAACTGGTCAATTAGCAAGAACTCATTTAAAATTAAGTCCTTTCTGAAATTTTCTCTTATACGTTTAAAGATATATTTAAAGATATATTAAAGATATACTGAAATAATTACTAAAACACTCGATGTGACATCATGTGATGTCAGGCGTGATGTCGCAAGGTGACGTCAGCAGCAGTGACGTCAACAGACATCGTGAGGTGACGTCACCTCACGATGTCTGCTGACGTCACCTCACGATGTCTGCTGACGTCACCTCACGATGTCTGTTGACGTCACTGCTGCTGACGTCACCTTGCGACATCACGCCTGACATCACATGATGTCACATCGAGTGTTCTAGTAATTATTTCAATATTATCGAGAAGATTGAGAGAAGATATATGTCGTGTGTTAATTAATTCCTCTCAGTCAGTGTTCTCACATTTTAATATGTCTTAGTGTCAGTTTTGTGCACAGAAAAGCATCTTTTGCTAGTTTAAGCCATGTTGTACCGTATGTACAGCGGTGTGTTTGTAAGTTTTCCGTGTGTCCAGTGAGGTCTGTGGTCAGACCCTTGAGTTGCACCACTGTGCTGTCACCCGCGTGACCAGTGTTTGACAGCTGATTACTCAGCCCTGAGCGTACGAGCCCTCTTGTACAGAAAGCTTTTATGCTCGTCGCTCGTGTTGTTCTGCAGAATCGTACCTGCTACGATTCCCATCGAGATTTGTTTCACTTCACCTCCAGACCTTCAGAGTGCAGTTATATGTAGAGAAACAAGTCTGGGGACGCTTAGACTAACCTCTGCTATAACTCCAACTGTCGAGAGATGATACTCGTCAAGCCGCAGCCAGGCCTGTCGGCAGGCGCTGTGTCAGCCTCGTGTCACAAGCTTCAGTGAGCAGCCTGCACAAAGAAGATGTCACTTTGACTGCTAGCTCTCTCACTGCAGTCTGGTGTATGATGTTACGACTCCCAGATGTTTCGCCCAGTCGTCTCTGCCACGACTCGCTCCACAACTCGCTCCACGCTCGCCGGCAGTGACAGCCCAGCGACAGTACCAGTCGAGAAGTGTCCTCCTGAGTCGCCAGAAGTCCTGCCCAGTTGCCGAGTTTTGTCGACGCCTCACTCGAGGGCACCAGCATGTCGTGCCCCAGGTTGAGTGAAAACCTGCAGCGACTCCTACGATGACTGCTTCACCAGAGGAGACCGTACCCTGTTACGTCACAGCTCAGCCGCAGCGATGTCTCCCGTGTTGCAGTACATGTCCAGACGCAGGAAGGCGTGCAGTGATGCCCTTCGACGCTCATTGCCTATGACCACGATGTTTAGCACACCCCAAATGTTTTTTTCTTCCCTCCCTGTAGGAAGTTTTTTTTTCCATGTCCATATGTATATATATGTTTTTATTTTGTGTTCTGTGCCCTGTTCCTACGAGAGAGAGACCGAGTTTCTTTTACTACCAGTATTGTCGCGTCGGGACGACGCGCGGTAGGTGGCCGAGCGTATGTAGACAGCCTGTACTGTCTGCACAGACAGCCCATGCTGTCTGCCAGCTTAGTTCATATTTCGCGCCATGCTGGTGCTGCCACCTATAGGCCTTGCCACTTCAGTATGCCCAGACTTGCCTCGCACTCACTCCTCGACCGACCGACGTGATAGTCACAGGTGCCCCCTCCACGGACTGGCTTGCGGTCACTCCCTCACACTGCCCGTTGTGTACTCACTCCTACCCAATTAAAGCCAATCTAGTCCACGGCCGTATCATTGCTACCTACGCTACCTTCATCGGCACTAAACCGCTGTTCAGCAGTAAGAACAGCAATAACATATGTGTGTGTGTGTGTGTGTGTGTGTGTGTGTGTGTGTGTATGTGTGTGTGTGTGTGTGTGTGTGTGTGTGTGTGTGTGTGTGTGTGTATGTATGTGTGTGTGTGTGTGTGTGTGTGTGTGTGTGTGTGTGTGTGTGTATGTATGTGTGTGTGTGTGTGTGTGTGTGTGTGTGTGTGTGTGTGTATGTATGTGTGTGTATGTGTGTGTGTGTGTGTGTGTGTGTGTGTGTGTGTGTATGTGTGTGTGTGTGTGTAGTGTCATTAATGAAATCAATTTCATTGACTTGGGTATAACACTTATCCAGAAGTTTCATAGAGTTATAACATGTATACCAGTATTACCATATATGCACTAGTAATATAAACACTGGTGCCCAAACGCGGCTCCAGTAATATTTTCGTAAACATTCATTGGTTGTAGAAAACACACAAATTATACTATAATTTTTGTTTTGTTTTACTGCTAGCGAAAGAAAAAAACATTCTCTATTTTTCTTTTAAATTACCTCAAACTGAAGTAAAAGATTAAAGGAAACACATGTCCAATATACCTGTATCTTTTTTGTCCACTCTGCGTTGTCACTGAAATTTGTAAAATAAATATTTGAGGAAGTTATTTAATATCCATAAAGTTAAAAACTATAACAAATTTTAGGATTCTTTGTTTTTATATCTTGAAAAGATTTTCCTTTTCATAGAAATGAAATACATAAATCAAAATTAGGCTATGTGCCATATAGGATATAAGGGGCATCAGTCATATGATGACCTACTCAGTGGAACTTTTGGTCATTTGACCGAGGCCTTCCACCGGCTTACTGATTCATCCTGTAAAAATGAGCTTCAACAAACATCAAGGTAGTATTGCACAAACATTAAGGGACATTATTTTTTAAAAAGATCTCCAATATATGTTTAATACTTTACTTGTTACTGTTATACATAAACTTTTTATTTATACAATTATTTTTTCTTTATTTCCAAGTGAGTCATTTCAGTTTTTTTTATTCCAGGTATAATTTCGTTTTACTTCTGTTACAGGTGTGTGATTTCAATGTGGACTGTCCGCAAGGTGATGACGAGACCTCCTGCGCTGCTACAGACTTCGAGCACGGTCTCTCTGGTTGGTTTGATGCAGGTTACAACGACACCACCTACCTATTTGAATTGACGCAAGCTAGTAATACCGCTTATCCTGGTGGAAATGCCATCAACTATGACCACACGTACGGCAATGGCTCAGGACATTATCTGTGGGCATCAGGTTTATCTGCACGTAAGATTATGGGCTATTTCTTTGTCTCCTATTTTCCAGAGTTTGTTTATGCAATAATAAATGTTACTGAGATACTGGATTTAATTATATATATTTTAAACATACTTTGGACTGCATATTTTAAACATATCTTAAACTACAAGAAATCTTCAGATGCTGATCTTAAAAAAAATTGTTACTCCATTAATGAAACTAAACTTAGCAACAATCTTTCTTTCTTGGGTGGTGATCTCTTCTTCACAGTGCTGAGGCCCAGAGTTATCTCAGTAAACAGCATATATATATATATATATATATATATATATATATATATATATATATATATATATATATATATATATATATGTGTGTGTGTGTGTGTGTGTGTGTCGTGCCGAATATGCAAAACTGGTCAATTAGCAAGAACTCATTTAAAATTAAGTCCTTTCTAAAATTTTCTTTTATACGTTTAAAGATATATTTTTTTCATTAATGTTGATGTAAAAATATATAATTTTGCACCAAAAGGAATTTAGAAAACTTACCTAACCTTATTACAGCAAGCGCAATTTATTTTAGCCTAACCTAACTAAATATATTTTAGATTTGTTTACAATAATTTAATACTAAACAAACACAGTGAAATATATTTTTTTCGTTAGGTTTAGAATGTTTTTGGCGAAATTATTGCATACACAAATTTTCGCTTGTCCTATATGGCAAGAAGAGCGTTGCTTTTTAATCCAAGATCGCAAGTTCTGACTATTCGGCACGACATATATATATATATATATATATATATATATATATATATATATATATATATATATATATATATATATATATATATATATATATATATATATATATATATATATTCTTTTTACTTCCTCTGGAGCATTGTCTTCAGAAACCATACAGGCTTTTGTCACCTCGTCTTTGGGGATTTTAGCTGCCATTATGTACTTTGGGCCCTGACTTACTGTGCCTTCTGCGATCAAATGGAGTCTCCTATCATTCCCTAGTCATTATAAATAGTCCTAAACTCGCAGTCGTGTATATAATCAATTTATCCTCCGAAATGAGTTCGTTTGGTCGGCTTTGTCTCGCAGTAAGCCTATGGTGGTGGGATCAGATGATGTCCGTGTGGTAATACTATATTGGCTGCACCCTTCTTCATTCATTCATTACACCACCCTAACAGTATTTGATATAACAGTCGGTTCCGACTTTTTTAAAAACCTAATAAAATCATTTATTTCTGAGACTGTTATGGATGTAGACGGGGACAACGTTTGAAGTAGTTTATCTGAAGTCAAACCGTGAATGGATCATGAGGAAAGAAATGAGGTCTAGAGGAGCGAGGTTTTTAGATCTTTTGAGGTTTTGGCGCAGGCGCTGGAAGAACAGCTGGAAAGGACTCTGATGGTAAAGTTGACAGTAAAGAGATAAGAATGCCAGAGGTAAGGACATCGTAAGGGTTCAACATTAGATTAGCTGTGGTTACGGTCATCGTTGGGTGCTGAGGTTACCGGCATCCCTGGAGTAAAAGAGAGATATGGCATTTCTTCCCTGGTGTAGTTGGGTCACAACTTAAAATTAAGTATGACGCATCCTCTTTCTCCCTCAAACACCGGATCTCGTTTTCCCAGAAGACAACTGGACATTGACGAGAATACGAGGTTGTGCTCACTGCAATTAAGGCAGGAAGAGAGTCGGTCACATTATTGGAATTTTTCTGGTGATCTGCAGTATTTTGCCGGTTGGCTAAGTTACCTGCATTTGTGGCATTGGGGTATTAGTGTGAGTTACCGTCAATGGCTGACCTGCTGATACAAATGTATTGAGGAAGGAGTGTATCTGGAGGGTGTTCCGGGGGTCAACGTCCCCGCGGCCCGGTCCATGACCTGGCCTCTCGGGAAGTTCATGGCAATCAAATATCAGTTGGGTGGTACTGTCTCCATCCGCAAGCAGGGTGATTGGAAGATGTTGTAGTTCTAATTGTATATGGATGTTCAAAGCACAGTCTGATGAGTGTGTCATTAGTTAAGGGTGGCGTGTACATATGGTCACCGCGACCCAGCCAGTTATGTGGAGACACCGTACTTTATCAGCCTGGTCAGCATCATTAACTTAGTTAATGAGCATCCCACTTTCTTGAGAGAAAAGATGACTTGGCTTATGTGGGTAACGAATTCTTGGTGAAGTTTGTGGTCATTCGGGTATATTTCAGGATTCGTTGGAAGATTTCTCTTAGTGAGAGAGGTTTTTAGGTGGCTTATGTTTTAGTATGTGATCGAGGTGTGTGTGTGCTATGTCAGCGTTGTCGCATGTCTGTCGCCATCGCTTAACAGATGGTCTTGAGCTACTCTGTCCTTTGGTGCGCATACGATCCGTGAACCATCGTTGCACGGTGAATGAAGCCGCTTCCATACTGAAGTTCAGACAGGGATCAGAGGTACCAAAAGGGATAGGCAGAACGCCAGTACTGGTCTGGGGAACAAGTGGTTGCCTAACGGGGTTTAGGGTTCTAAAGCAGAGGGTGTTATAGACACAGAAGATCAAGGAGAATACGGTAATGTCTTATTCATCCTAAAATAAAAACTGGGGCCTACTCTGAGAATAAATGAAAAAGGAATTACGTACCCACCCTGACCCACGGTCACCGCTGTGATAAGTAGTGTTACGTTCTTTGGAAACCACCTCTTATCTTACCTGGTGTACAACACCAGAATGGCACCTCCAGCATTGACTGAGCAAGGCTTAGCGAAGATAGCCTGCTTAGATAAAAACACGAACTGTACAGTAGTTTTTCAGTTAATAAAGGCAGCGGGAAACTGGAAAGAACGCCTGGAGTCACATTCGGTTGTCATTCCCGTATCCTCAGGAAAATTTCTGTGGTACGTGAGCCTTAGAGGTCCCGCCAGAGGGCCACTCAGTTTCACACCGAACGGTCACCTGAAGCCCCCTAAGATGATCCAGTTTCTATCTTATGGAATGACTCAACCACCACAGCACTTCCAACGGAAGGGGCTGATAGCGATATCTTTTTCTTTGTCTAGTAACTGGACTTTACAAAATGGAAAATGTTCTTGCATAATGAGTAAATAGAATCATCAAAACTTATTTCTTTGGTAGCACTGAAAATTGGGTTGGGCAAATATTTTGTCAGTGAGGATTGTAAAGGACCTGCCTAGTATGGGCCAACAGGCCTGCTGCAGTGTTCCTCCTTTCTTATGTTCTTATGTTCTTAATGAGGCGAAAAGGAGAGAGAGAGAGAGAGAGAGAGAGAGAGAGAGAGAGAGAGAGTGAGTGAGTGAGTTCGGGGGTAATTAAACTGGATCCGAGGAATGAAAGAGGCCCAATTCTTTGAATCAAGAAATCCTTCGCTACGGCAAGAGAGTTCAGGGAGCTTCTCCTTGAAGCAGCTCGCTATCAGTAACTTTGTTTTAGTGAATCATTTTCGGTATCAGTTTATTGAGTCTATACAACTTCCGGCGTGATTCTGCACTTTTAAGGTTATTTCAGTCAAGAGTTTTGTCCATCCAGTGTGATTCTGCTTGTGTTTCAGATGGTGAGTCGCCAGCAACAGCAATACAAGAATCTACAATGTTCGGACCAGTTATCGTGCCATGCACCTTGGTCTTATGGTATCAACGTTTGGGTAAAGTGCCTGATCTCAGGATAATCTTTAATTCAGAAAAAGAGAACTATATTTGGCAGGTGTATTTCCCTGCGAATGAAAATTTAAATTGGAAGGAATATCAACATGAGATTGGCGAATATAATGAAAAACTCTATGTAAGTGTTATATTTTTTTTGTAACATAATGGGTTAAGTGGGTACAAGACTTAATCTGAAAATATAGCTTATGTGATGTCACTCACATTCACTCTAATTAGGAAATCTTAAACTGCCGTGTTAGGATCTGCACTCATCGTTCATAGAAAGTAATGTTCACAGTAATTTTGTTTGCGTAACATTTCGTTCAGAATATATTCCTTTATTAATGGATGATTTTTTTATAACATCTCATTTTGTTTGATAATTTTCACTAGATATTTTTAGATGCGATACAAAATTAAATGAAATATGGAAAATTTTCAGTAATGAGGTTAGATCCACAGAATTTGTTAATGTTCAAAATTTCGAGGCATCTGGGCTAGAGATTCATTTATTTAATCTCATCATATATTTTTATTTTTTTATACGTGAATTGATGAGCAGACAACATGTTATTGGTGTTGTTTGGATGAATTAGACTAATTAGAGCAACAATAATATGTAAGTTTCTATTGGAAGTTGCAAGTTGTAAGGTTGATACTGTAGAAGTCTAGATGACCAGTAAACGCCTAATTTTATTCTGTATTCCTCTTGTAAAATATTCCTTATAATCTCATTATAATCTAAATCTGCACTTCCAGTTAAAACTGATTAGCAACTGGGGGAAGCAAGATGGTTTTTACAATGACGCGTGTGTGGATGACATCCAACTAAAATGGTGCGACCCCAAAACTCCAGCATTTACGGTAATTTTTTGTATTAACTTTCTTGTTTTCAAAGAAATAAGTACTAGCAACAGTATAGTAAAGATTAAACTTTATACTGTATTTAAAGGTTATGAATTTTTTACTCTGTATACAATTTTGGATACCGCCAACACTCATTTCGTATCTTCATATAATCACTAAAGATAATATTGAAAATGTATTTTATCCTCGCCTATTTTTGCACTTGTAGAAATTGTTAATTAATATTTTATCTTGTTTGAGACTTCTGGTATCTGATGAGGCGGTTTGCTAGCATATTTTGTAATTAACATGTAATGGATTGCATTACAAGTTGAATATAAAACTTGACATGTTAATTACTGCTAATACAAGTAGCTCATTGACCTATTTATCCAACACATAAAGTTGTTAGCTAAAGTTACACAATACTGTTGCGCAGGAAGAAGTGAGGTGTAGCTTTGAGAAGCCGTGTGAGCTCTTCCAGAGTCATGATGACGACATAGATTGGCAGCTCACAGCCAGTCCTGCTCACCGTGATGGTAAGAGTCATCCCTCTCCTCCCTTCAGGGAGGGATACCTTGATGCTGGTGAAGGGCGCTTAATTTAGAGAATTGGGGCTACCGTTCCCTTCTTTGGATCAAATCTCGTTACTTCCAATTCCCCAGGCGTTTTTCAGTCGCAGCCACCCAAACATACCTGTTGGTGCATATATACACGTGAAGGGGTTAGGTATAGTTTTCGAATTACATCACATATAACGAGAGAAGCACTGTAAACTTGCAAGAAGCTCGATGAGTGCTGCTGTTGAATGCTGTAGGGCTTTTATTTCTTCCCGTAGGCTCTTTATTATCTTGGATCACTTCATTTTTAATTTCTACGCAATCAGTTTTGCTTTTCACACGTAAATTTTCAAGCTAAGAGCTGTTATCCGACCTCAGTTCATTTCAGAACTCTGCTTTATCTAATAGGTATGCAGCGTCCCTTTCTCTTTCCTTGACATCCACAACATGCTAACGACAACAGTCGACGAACAACCCGGAATCTGTTTACTTCTAGGTGAACAGGTGCAGCAGATGTGAGATTTTCGTATAGTCTCATTAGGTTTAAAGCCTATCGACTATTCGTGGGTTACCCAGGCAGCAAGTAACTTGTACACTAATATAAATAAAACTTTATTCCATAAAATAAGGATTAAAGTTAACTCTGTTTACGTTGAGAGATACATATCTCTCGGTGGTAAAGTACTGGTTACTCTAATACAGAGTTTGCAGGTTCGAGTTCTGCTGTGGACGCAGAGACAATGTAAATAATTTCGCCTGTTTACGAATTGTTAAGCACCTGTGTATATATGTTCAGAAATACCTTAAGTCTCATTGTATATACACGGAGAGATTCCTTCTTGTATATACAATGAAACATGCTTATACAGTGAGGTATACCTCCTAGTGCATATACAATGAAGCACAGGTTGGTGTTTATTCACTGAAGGATACCTCTTGGTGAATATACAGAGGCATATCATGGTCTTTATGCACTGAGGGATACCTCTCGGTGTATATAATGACAGACAGTCAGTGGTACGCACTGGATATCAATAAATAATATATATTGTAATATATATTATTTTTTTAAATACGAAATGATGCCAACATATGTGTTATTTGAAGCATATTTTTGTTTCTCATTGTCTGCAGATAAGTTCTTGATCACACCAAAAAATGAAATAGGTGTTGCTACAATGCAAACGTGGTGGTATCGTCCAACGATTTCAAATTTCTGCCTCTCCTTCAGGTGAGTGTCTTAACTGGAGACTCGGTTTTCCATGCTATTCGTAGCACTTTCACAATAGCATTTCTTTTAAATCTTTCGACGATTTTCATTAATACTAAATGTTGCACGATCAATGATTTTTGACTTAGTATATGATATTTATAGAACTTCTGTTAAATGCCTTGAGATGCAGTTATTGAATGGATTCATTTTATCCAGTGTGAATCCTTCCAGTAGGTCTGGAATATTCTTACACATCGGGATAGCAATTTGGTTTTGTTAAAACTATTATGAAAAACTGCAGATACAATACCTATGTCTTACATAATGTGCACAACATTGTAATTTGAGATGAATGATAGTTCATATTTCACCTAACAAGTTAGGTTTATGTGGTAGACTTCCAACTGTTGTAGTGTGGCTCTATAAATGTACTATAATATTTTTTCAGCCACTTTACATTAACTCTGGGTATATTTTGTCATTTAATAACTGATGGATTCTTGATACAGAAATTGTTGCTTTATATATATATATATATATATATATATATATATATATATATATATATATATATATATATATATATATATATAAGGAATTCGCAAGAGCAGGCGAAATATACACAAACACTGATCTCTGGCTGAAGGAGACTCGAACCTACGAACCTTGGAACAAGGTACGCAGTGCTTTACCAATCTACCCACACTGGACCAATACCTTGGAGTCCAGCTTGCGCTAGACTTTGATCCAAGGCAGCCAGCTTTCAGGGAGAAGGCTTACAGCTTTTCATCTCATCCCCTGCATGCATCAGCCTTACTAGAGATATTAACAATGCAAAGAATTCGCAAGAGCAGGCGAAATATACACCTGCATTGTTAATATCTCTAGTAAGGCTGGTTACACTTGGACCATTAACAAGTCACACACAAGTGCGAAGGGAAAGATGCCAGAATATATGAGAGAGTGGGGCGGCCACCGTCTCATTTTCGTATATATTCTGACTCACTTTCGCGCTTCTGTATGACTTGTTAATGTTCCAAGTTGAGCCGAAACGTCGTCATAAGTTTTAATCTTCTATGTGCGGGTTATATCTGTGCAATTTAAATAGAGAGAGAAAATTATTTGTAAGTAATGGGATTGTATAAAAACAGAATTTCCTTGGAGAGTGAATGAACCTAAGACTAATAAGGAGTCTTAAGCCTTTTGCGAGTCCAGTGTTCCCGAATCCAACTTATGTAGCAACATTTGCTTATGAAACGTTAAAATTTAAGAAAGAGTTCAGCATTTCCTCATAACATACAGTAGATGCCGGTATTTTAACTTAATGTTTAATTGGTGTTTCCCAACACAGTTATGTGGTTGAGAAGGAGACGAAGCTGACAGTGATACTAGTGACGGAGGAAAGGACTGATACACTGTGGATGAGAGAGAACCAAACAGGCATCGCTGTGTGGCGGACACAACACATAGAGCTCAATGTCGACGTCCAACTTCAGGTGATATTTTAAGTTGTGTAATGTAAGACAGTATTATGAATTCTAAATTTTCATCACTTTTTGAAACTAATTAGGTAACTTTAATTGAAAAGTTGTGCACGGTGGCAGCAGATGAAATGTATTTTCATTTTATATTTCACGGGTCATTCTAGCGGAATTAAGTAGGTGTGAGCGTACATATCGTATAAGTCTTTATGCTTATATGAATGTTATATTTTCTCTGTTTAAGAAAAAACCACTCAAGGTAATCTCTCCACAATGTAGATAACAATTATTGATGGAAACGTAACTGATAGTGGTGCTGTGAATTACTGGAAGAATAACAACAAACACTAACTAGGCATTGTTTATTTAACGTTCTCTAAATTTAATTGCCTCCCTCATTATAAGTTGATATTGTATTGGTTTGCATAAAACTGAAATACAAGAAGGTGGGATTTGTTTCCTTTAGTAATCTTCAAAAACAAAGTGAAATATTAGTGTCGTGAATTTAACGCTCTAAGGGAGAAATTCACATGTACCCATCAATCAAGAACTATTTCAAATAAAAATATATCTGACTTTATACAGTCAGCCGAGAGACATTAACTGCACGTACCTTTCTTCCCTCAGTTGCAATAAGTAAATTTAGAAGCAGAAGCTCAAAACATTTACACGCTAATTTAAAAAAGTTTTTAAATATAAAGAGAAATAATGAATGAGTGAGAGCTAAACCAAACGTGTTATTCACGTTAATATACCACAGTGTATATATACTCTCCTCTCAGCGTATATTCACTGTGATATCGTGATACTCTTTGCATCCCTTAATATTAGTGGCTACAATTATTATTATATAAGGGTAAAATTTTATTAAGTATTTATTAGGTAAGATTGAAATACTTAACTAATTAGCTTGTTTAATGCTTTGTATTTGTTATTTACACGAAAGAGTCAATGGTTTAAAATGTACAGGCTCACATTTTCTATGTGCATTTACCTTCGTCTTTCCATAGGTGCACTTTGTAAGTGAACAAAGTGGTAACGCAGTACGTCTTGATAATGTAGAGATGATCAATGGTCAATGTCCAGCAACCTTCAGCTGTTCCTTTGATGATATTTCTGAAGCTTGTGACTGGATGAATTACAGCGATGGTACTGATATTCTCGTGTGGATCTACGGCAGTGGCCGAGGTGATATTCAGAATGCTCCAACGTTAGTATTCTCGTAGTGTATTGTATGACTGCTAGAGTAAACTTGCTGATAAATGGAAGAAAACTGAATGAATACAATGATACATAAGTCATTCGAACTACCTAAAGATTCCTTGTCCCTCTAGGAAAACAGTGAGCTAAAATTATGCGAATTCTTAGATGGGTCAGATAAATTATACTATTTTATATAAAATATGATTTAGTAAGGTTGGGGTGAATTGCTTGGATAATTTCACTGCAAAATTATATATGGTGTATCAGTAGTCTAGTTGTTGTTGCACAATCAAATTCATATGTACATGATTCCTTTTTATCTGTTCACGTCTTAGCATAAGTTATAGCCTACATTGATTTAGCCTTTTAATTAAATTTTCTTCTAAGCATTAGGCCTTGCTCTCCCTCCAAAAAATCGTAAATTTATATACATTAATATGAATACCTAGTAAGAAACCTTTGTTAAATGTAACTAACTGAATTCAGTACCACAAATAAAAAAAATAATGCCTGAAAGAGCCTTGCAGGGTATTTAGCAGTTTTTTGATAAAATCTGATAGTTATTTATCACTTCTGGAAAGACGGCGATTGAATGAATGGTGTTGAAAGTGTTTTTGTTTTTTTAACACAGGGTTTTACAAGGTTAAGTTAAATATTCCTAACTTTATTTGCAAGCTAAGAGCTGTTACCTACATCAGCTCATTTAAAAGTTTTCTTTGGGTCACCCTGCCTTGGCGGGAGACAACCGTAAAGTTAAAAAAAAAAAAAAAAAAAAAAAATGAAAGAAAATGAGTATTAAACTACAATTTAAGTCGTATGCCTCAGTTTATTAATAAAACATAATCGTGTTTAGGTCTGATCATTCTCTGGACACACCTGATGGTCACTTCCTGTACCTGCCTCTGGAACCTGGACAAAATGACCAGAAAGCTTACTTTAGGAGTCCTACCATCAACACCACCACACCTGAGGGAGACTGTTTCCAATTCTGGTTCTACTTATACTTCTACGAGTGAGTTTTTTTTTCTTACATTTTTATTATGTTAATAGATAGTATTCTTGATGTTCCTCATTTATTTTTTTCTTCTTAGAGAATTACTGCAAAGTTTCTCATGGCCTTCTCAATTTTACTTGGGAATTAGAGCTATCCTCCCCATCCTTGAATCAAGCTTAATTGTCTCTCATTCCACAAGTACTGCATGACTCCTATAGGTTTTTAGTATTTTCCCGTGAAATAATAATAATAATAATAATTTATTAATATTAAAACGCGTGACAAAGTGCAAAAGATGATCTAAAGAAAAAGAATGGATGATTATCAACAAATTTTGCTGGGAATAAGATAAAAGTTGTGGAGAGATTAATAACTTAATGAAACCTGAGGAGCAAATGAACTTGCTAGTTAAAAAGGAGAGAGGGAAGACATTAGGTAGGGAGGGGAAGTAACTAAAAGGATGAAGATAATATGTAATTAGTTGTTAAATATTGATGATGATAGGTAAGCGGTGATATGCCTAGTGCAGGTAGAAATAATATCAGGTAGGTGTACAGAAGAGCTGAGGGAGACTAGGGGACAAGTGCATGAGGCAGTGGAATCAAGATGCTGGGACGTATTGGATTAAGACATGTTAAAAGCAGGTGGGGATATAATTTTGGACTGATTGGTGTATTTATCCAACATATGCACGAAATAAGGAAAGGTACCTAAGAATTGGCAAGGAACATGCATATTCCTTTGTGTAAATGAAAAAGGGGACGAGAGAGTGTAAGACTTATAAATAAGGTAATAAAGCCTGTTCTGTATATTGGATAGGACGGTAAAATTATTAATGAAAGTTTTAAGGGTAAGACAGAAAGTAGGATCATAGAGGAGCAAGGATAACTTAGGAGGATATGGGATGCAAGGACCAATTAATTACACTGAAGCATATAAGTGTACATCAGTTATATGTGGGTAAGGAACTGCTGTATTTATCGATATAGAAAGGGTATATGATACGGTGGACTGCCTTTTAGTGGCTGTGCCTACTGGGGCTCTGCCTACTGGGGGTTGTGCCTACTAGGGACTGTGCCTGCTGGGGGCTGTGCCTGGGGGGAAGCTTGCACGTACTGGGGGCTTTGCCTGCTTGGGATTACGTCTTCTGGTGATTGTGTCTGGCTTCGATTCTTACTAATAAATTCACAATATTTATCTGGAAATACTTTATCATGAAAATACTGAATGGCCCTACGCTGTATTCTCCAGTCATGCAGTTGATTCTGTATTAAGGATACCATCTAGTCTCGCTTATACTATAACACTTAATACCCTTTGCAATAAGATCACAGTGAATAGGTGATATCATAATGTGCAAAATAGCCACTGTGAAAAAATAGTGAACTTCCAAGTGCTTTCGTGATTTCTCACATGAATAAACAGAGCATTAGACACTCTCCCAGTTCTAATTTTATATTTATATTGTGATCAAGTTTATTACAGTCAATTTGGAAAAAACCTGGAACCAAGATTGTAACTACATAAATATAGCATTAGAACTGGACAAGAGTCTAATGCTCTCTCTATTCATGTGAAAGATTTTAACTATCCAATTAATTTTCAAAAGATTGGGAAAGTTGTACCAAGCAGGTCTAGGGTTAAGAGAAATATAATTGAATCAAGCTTCATAAAAAATAGCTTTGATTTTAATGTGAATATTTGTTTAGTATTATACAAATTAGATTCATTTATAATTAATAAAAGATAAGCTATGTTTGACAAATTCATGACCATCTCGCCCGCATCATCATAAAGGGACGGTTGGGGTGTAGGATGTTGACCGTGAGGTGTTATCTCGGCCTTGTAAGCCTTCTGCTGTTCTATTATTTTTACAGTTTCTCGATAATGTGAGAAATCACGAGATCGCTTGGGGTTAACTATTTTTTCGCAGTGGTTGTTTAGCATACTTAATACCCTATTTTCACTAGGCGTCAAACAATATAGTGACTGGTGGGTCTTACTACCACACAGCCTTTACTTTCTTGTGCCATATATGTGATTTAGTCTGGACAAACTCACGTACTAGTGTGAAAGAACTGTTAAAGTGACGCTTATACACAACGTCAGTATTATTTCATTTTTTTTTATGGGGGGGAAGGGGTAAAATATTGAATCGTGACGCCATGCGGTAATTGACTCATATTTCTGACCAAATACGCTGCGTTCCAAATGTCTCTTGGGCCCCTTAACATGGTTCTATATCCTTGTACGTACTGACTACTTCCTCCAACTGCCCATATCCTTTATACATTATAAAACTGTTGATTTATTTAAACCAATAAGAGTTAAACTACGTGGCATGAATTTGAGCTCTTGTTGGTAAATTGGCTTGAAATCTACTACTGTAGATTTATTCTATATACGCATATAGATTTTATTAAGGAACTTGAAATAATTTCACGACAACATGGAGGTCTCGTCTACCAGTGGCCAACTCATGCTGCGTCGGTATTTTTTTATTGTGCTGTTTTTAGCTCTCTAGCAATGACCTGAACATTTATCATCCAGATGGCCTTTATCTGGGAGCTAGCTCGCTTGGAGAAGAAGTGACAGGATGGAGCTTTTTATAGCGCCAAGAGATGAGACGTAGGCCACTAGGAGAGGTAAGAACTCAGATGTTGAGAGGTCAGGTCCCTCTCAAATCCAGCCCCTCTCACTAGTGGAAGTTGTCGAAGTTGATTGCAGGTCTGTACCAAGATACCCTTGTGTTGCAGTGTCTGCTTCTATCAACTTTTCTGTACTTGACTGAAGAAGCCTACTGTGTAGGCGAAACGTTTCATAATAAAGATACCTAACTGTTGCATAACAACCTGTTGGTATTTTATACCATTTTAATGTTCAATCTGTCAGACACTACAACACAAGGGTATCTTGGTACAGACCTGCAATCAACTTCGACAACTTCCACTAGTGAGAGGGGCTGGATTTGAGAGGGACCTGACCTCTCAACATCTGAGTTCTTACCTCTCCTAGTGGCCTACGTCTCATCTCTTGGCGCTATAAAAAGCTCAATCCTGTCACTTCTTCTCCATATTGTTTCATACTATAGCTCGCTTGACCTAACTTTAGGGTATAAAAATATTTTGGGCCTCAGTGTTGCTCTAATTTGTGAAAGTATAATTAATTTCAGAAATATAGTAGTTATTTATGAGTTACTGAATAACAAAGATAAGTTAAATAAGCTAAAGAAGTTAAGATTTTCACTTGTAATGGAGTCCAGTAATTTTTGTTGTCGTAATACTTGTGATGGAGTCCAATAATTTTTGTTGTCGTAATCATTAAATTAACCCATTCAACATTTCTTTGTTTATTACTTTCAGACCCGCAAGTGACTGAACATTGTATCTTGTTCTCACTCCCTTTCTGTTGCTACTAATATTTTATGTAACTTCACTTTAGTGTTGTACACATTTTATTTTAACATGTAGAAAAATATGCGAATACTGTCTGAAATTAATTTAGATATATAGGGTAATGTTTATAGCCAAACTAGGCATTGTATACACTACTTATTCCAGCTTGGAAATAATGTCAGTATATGTAATATACTCCCATATCTAAACATTTTGCAGTATTAATACTGATATGAAAAATATTCATTATATTTTTGTATTTTTTTCAGCCCCTCGGATCCTGTAGGAGAACTTGGTGTCCGTCTGTTGACCACCGAATTATCAGAACGGATTTGGCAGCATACTGTTGACTTCGGTAATAAATGGCAGTTCGGTCAGGTCACTCTCAAAAATGACCAGGAATTTAGTGTAAGTTATTACTGTTTGAAATGTGACACTAGCTAAAATAATGCGATTATTTCAGTTGTAGATTAATGTAGGTCTGAATGTAGTGCATGCTCGAACGCTCACACAACCATTGTAAGAAAAAGTTGGATGAAAATATTTCTAAAGATATATCATCTTTCAACAAATCGGCCGTTTCCCACCGAAGCAGCGTGGCCCAAAAAGAAAAACAAAAGTTTCTCTTTTTAACTTTAGTAATATATACAGGAGAAGGGGTTACTAGCCCCTTCCTCCCGGTATTTTAGTCGACTCTTACGACACGCATGGCTTACGGAGGAAGAATTCTGCTCTACTTCCCCATGGAGAAAATATTTCTATACTCGCCGGGAATCGAACCTGGACACTCGCCGTGTGAAGCGAGAGCTTTAGTATCCAGGCCACGAGGACACTTAATTGGTTAACGAAGAAATATAAAATTTACAGTAGAAGAATTAGATAATTTTTCATCCAAACACTTGTGCTAATATCATTTCACTAATTTTATGAATGTTTTAATGAAAATAGTTTTAAGAGCTTAGTACACTTATACATTTACTTTCACCTTATTATGAAATTATTAATATTACACGATTTTGAAAATAATCTCAAATAATTTTTCCGAAGAACAGATAATCTTGGAAGGTGTTCGTAGGACTGGCAATGAAGGCGCCATGGCCTGGGATGATCTTTCCATTGTACGAGGAACATGTGGTGATCCTGGGTCATGCACATTTGAGAATGGATTGTGTGGTTGGACAGACCTAAGTTTAGTCTCGTCCCTCTTCACCACCAACAACTGGATATGGTACACAGCAGAAGATGGACCCAGTGGTCTCGAAGTTGATCACACCACTCTCTCCGGCAAAGGTTTGTTATGGAGCATGCAGTAGTAGTAGTAGTAGTAGTAGTAGTAGTAGTAGTAGTATAATGGTTGTCAGAAAACAGGAAGTTTCCTGACGCGGGTCTTTTAGTCATAATAATAATAATAATATCTTTATTTACTACAAGTACATGTACAGGGTATACAGTCCTAGCTGACAACAATGACATACTACTATATAGAAAGTCCCTTGTTATGCTCCGCATTTCGGGCAAATTAGGTCAGTGTCCCAGGATGCGACCCACACCAGTCGACTAACACCCAGGTACCCATTTTACTGATGGGGAACATAGACAACAGGTGGAAAGAAACATGTCCAATGTTTCTACTCTGGCTGGGAATCGAACCCAAGCCCTCGCCGTGTGAAGCGAGAGCGTTAACCACCAGGCCACCAGTTACATTTTGCAGCAGGCTTTTAATATTATTTTCTCGTAATAGTTTTTGAATACTCGTATTAGTCTGTAACTGACAGTAATAATTTGTTAGTGCGGAGGATATAACAGGTTGAGCAATATGTATTGATGTCTCAATGAGATAATTATCAGAGCACCTCGGTATATAGTGCTCAGCAGATAGTGAGCCAGCAGACATCTGCTAAGAACAGCTGTTGAAAGTCTTACACAATCCCTAATGTAGTCTCATTGTATCTGTTATCATGTACACCCACAGAGCAGTGTATAGGTGTGTGTTACTTAACTCTTGTAAGTTGTATCCTGGGGATATGCCATACCGTAAAGTTATTACCGACACTAGGCTAAGGCTTTGAAAAGACTTAAGGTAGGATTACAGCTCCTAGCTTGTAAATAAAACTTAACAAGAATTAAAAAAATATAAACCACTAAATAGGTTGCATGCACAAAAAGGAATAGGCAGGTCATCAGAAATAATATCCACCCATGCTGGAAATCGACCCAACTACACACAGTGCATACGAAGTTAGTCAGGTTTAAGATCTGCCGAGCACATGAGGGGTCACTGAGGCCACAGGCTGCCTAGACATCTACAGCACGATAATTCATTCATTAAAATGGGCAATAAAGATGAAATAGGTTATGTAGAGGAAGTCAGTGGCATTAAATAATTAAGGTCGTGGGTAACACTACCAGTGACATCGAGTCACTCCTCGAACCGAATCCCTAGGACTAGTGGGTCCAAATCCAAATTGTCGACCGTGATCCGTCATTTGGAGGATCGAAAATGGGAGAAAATAAAATGAAGCAAGGTGTAAGCTGTTTATTGGATTTGTATAAAGTGTGTGTGGGAGGAGGAATTGCTGCGTGTGCTCTAATCAAAAAGTATAATTATGTAAGGCAAAGTAAAAACAGTAGGTCTACCAAGTGGAGTACATGACAAGCCAGCTGGCGCTGTAGATTACATGCAGAATTGACCCCAAAATGGATCAATTTCATCTATGCTTCAGATATTATTTTATCCAAAGTATTTAACCTGTGATACCGTGCGTTTTATCTTGACTTCTAATGACTTGTATTTGTATTATTTGACCTGTGATAACTTATGTTTGAATTATTTAACCTACCTGCAGTTACCTGGAGAGGGTTCCGGGGGTTAACGCCCCCCGCGGCTTGGTCTGAGAGCAGACCTCGTGGTAGATCAGGGTCTGATCAACCAGGCTGTTGCTGCTGAGCGCACGCAAACTGACGTACGAACCACAGCCCGGTTGGTCAGGTATTGACTTTACATGCCTGTCCAGTGCCTTCTTGAAGACAGCCAGGGGTCTATTGGTAATCCCCCTTATGTATGCTGGGAGGCAATTGAACAGTCTTGGGCCTCGGACACTTATTGTGTTGTCTCTCAGGTTACTCGTGGCGCCCCTGTTTTTCATCGGGGGAATGTTGCATCTCCTGCCGAGTCTTTTGCTTTCATAGGGAGTGATTTTCGTGTGCAGGTTTGGTGCCAATCCCTCCAGGACCTTCCAAGTGTATATTATAACGTATCTCTCTCGCCTGCGCTCCAGGGAATACAAATCAAGGGCCTTCAATCGTTCCCAGTAATTTAGGTGCCTTATCGTACTTATGTGTGCCATGAAAGTTCTTTGTACACTCTCCAGATCAGCAATTTCCCCTGCCTTGAAGGGGGCAGTTAGTGTACAGGAGTATTACAGCCTAGAGAGAACAAGCGATTTAAAGAGAATCATCATGGGCTTGGCGTCCCTAGTTTCGAAGGTTCTCATTATCCATCCTATCATTTTCCTAGCAGATGCGGTAGATACATTGTTGTGGTCTTTGAAGGCGAGATCCTCTGACATTATCACTCCCAGGTCCCTCACATTGCTTTTTCGCTCTATTGTACAGTTAGAATTTGCCGTATACCCTGATACAGTTTTAATTTCTTAAGTTTTCCATATGTGAGTAGTTGAAATTTCCCTTCATTAAACTTCATATTGTTTTGAGTGGCCCATTTGCACATTTGGTTAATGTCCGCTTGAAGGACCCCAATGGAAATAAGTCACTGTGTCTGACTTTTTTTGGGTTATCCTAGGTTATCTACACATATGCTGCTATGTATGATAATTCTATGTAACTGTATTTGTGTATACCTGAATAAACTTACTTAAGTCTTGCGGTGTCTTCGATGGAGGTCACTGTCTTGGCAATCTGGGTGTCATCCGCAAAGGAAGACACGGAGCTATGGCTTACATCTCTGTCTATGTCAGATATGAGGATGAGGAATAGAATGGGAGCGAGTACTGTGCTTTTCACCGTAGCTGATGATTTGTATTTATGAACCTGTGAAGAAATTTTTGCAATATCTGACCTGTAATGACGTGTTTGTGTTATCTGACGTTCGATAATTTTTTGCATTACCTGAATTGTAATGACGTGTTTGTGTTATTTTGAGCTGTAACTGTATTTTTTATATTAGTTTCTAAACTAATCTGTCATATATATATATATATATATATATATATATATATATATATATATATATATATATATATATATATATATATATATTTCAACAAGTCGGCCGTCTCCCACCGAGGCAGGGTGACCCAAAAAAGAAAGAAAATCCCCAAAAAGAAAATACTTTCATCATTCAACACTTTCACCACACTCGCACATTATCACTGTTTTTGCAGAGGCGCTCAGAATACAACAGTCTAGAAGCATACACATATAAAGATACACAACATATCCCTCCAAACTGCCAATATCCCAAACCCCTCCTTTAAAGTGCAGGCATTTTTCTTTAGAATCTCCCATAAGCACAGTATCATCAGCAAAAAGTAACTGTGTCAATTCATATATATATATATATATATATATATATATATATATATATATATATATATATATATATATATATATATATGGAACCTCGCCCTCGAGACCACCTCACCCTCGAGACCACCTCACCCTCAACCCCACACCCTCGCACCCCCACCAGCGCCCCTGCGCCCCCCACCCGCCCCCGCCCTCGCGCCCCCCACCCGCCCCTGCCCTCGCGCCGACCCACCCGTCCGTCGCGCCCTGCCCGTGCCTTCTGCTGCACCTTCTGCAGCGTCGTCCGGATCGCCCCCGCTCCCCGAATTTTTTTCCGATTTTTTCAATTTTTTTTTTGAATTTCATTTTATTGTGCTCTCCACTTCCTCGAATCAAGTTTTTTGGATTGCCCCTCCCACTTTCACCCCCACCCCAAATTTTTTCGAATTTTTTTCTCTCGATAATACAAAGACTCCAATTCCTCGGATCAAATTTTTGGGTACCCCCTCCTTCCACCCCCAAATATTCCTGCTCCATCTCCACGGATCAAGTTTTTCTCGATATCAATAATACAAATATTTCCCCCACCATCCACTTCTACCCTCTATGTCCAAGTATTTCTCCTCCATCTCCTCGGATCAAGTTTTTTGGATTCCTCCCACTTTCACCCCCATCCCAAATTTTTTCGAATTTTTTTTCTCGAAATCAAAGACTCCATCTCCTTGGATAAAGTTTTTTTCGCGAAATCAAAGTCTCCATCTCCTTGGATCAAGTTTTTTCTCGATAATACAAAGTCTCCAATTCCTCGGATCAAGCTTTTGGATTCCCCCCTATGGGGTTTCGAAATTCTTATGATCTCCTTGGATCAAGTTTTTTTCTCGATAATACCAAGACTCCATCTCCTCGGATCAAGTTTTTGGATTCCCCCCTCTCAGGGTAAGCATTCAAATGAACTCCTCCTATGAGGCATGGTACTTTCTCTTACTACAGGTCTAAACAAGTGTGACGTCACCCCACCTGTGTTTACTCGGCGGTCAGTGACGTCACGTGATGACCTCACACATACAGGCTGAATCTTGTCGACTTCCCCCTATGTCAGTGACGTCACACGATGACCCCACACACAAAGGCTGAATCTTGCCGACTTCCCCCTACACATTTTTCACTCTTAACCCAGGATAATCCAAATAATTTCACATTTTTTTCGTTAATACCCACAACAATCCACAATTTCTTTACAAAATACAACACAAGTCTAGACATTTTTCTCGTTTTAACTATTTCATCTCAGGTCACTCCCCACGAAGTAATCTTCTCTCTCTCCTCCTCCCCACCCTCCCGAACCCTCACACTCCAACCAACACCTCACAATTTTCACTCATAACCCCCAATTTTTCTCGTTTTAACTATTTCATCAGAAAGTCACCACAACACTTATAACCACTTTTCGATAAATTCACTAGATACGACAGTTGAGAAGTCACTCTAAACAGCAAATATCCCAAACCTCTCCTTTAGAGTGCCGGCACTGTACTTTCCGCCTCCAGGACTCAAGTCCGGGTAACCGGTTTCTTGAATAACTATAAAAAGCAAAATGGAAGGTTGTATAGTTGTCATTGTACAGTGGTTTATTTCTTTCATACTTGAAGCCATTTAACTGGAGGGACTTAAAGGTTGTAATTTCATGGATGAGACTGTTTAGAACCATTTTCTCTTAAGGTTTATTTATGGATGAACAGCCATTGAAAGAAATGGGACGAAAAGCATTTTGTCGATTGAACTCGGAATACTGACACCGTTGATTACGAGTTAGAAGTTCCTTTCACATTGCTCAGACATTTCAATCAAAAGATTAATTAGCATTAGATGGCGAATTTGAGTGTGTCAATTCGTGTTTATTCTGTCATCTCCAGGAAAAAACAGTTTTTACTTTGTATTATCTTGTGAAACATTCATTGAACAACGTGTACGTCCTCACCCCGCCAAGTATACGTGGTTTCCCTTCTGTTTAGTCTCCGCATGGGATGTTCTTTGATGCTAGTGAGGGGCTCTTGATATAAGGAACTGGACCAGTGCTCAAGTTCCTTGAATCGAGCCTAAATGCCTTCCATTCCCCAAGGCGCTGTATGACCCCTGTGGGTTTAGTCCTTCCCCATGAAGGAAAGAATTATTTTGCACAATACTCGTGCCCCCTTACTTAAGTCAAAGTCTGAATTTGTCTCGTTGTCATATACCGGCTTATATTGTCTGGAAGTAGTGCCCTCATAAATGCAAATCATATGATTTTAATACAGTAAAATATAATTCAAAACGTTAATTGTAAAAAAAAAAAATACCTAGTATAAAATAACCATGACAGGGTTTCTATTTCCCCAGGTCACTATGTAATTGCTGACACCAGTAAATGTAAAGTTACCTCCACTGGTGGGCAATGTTTTGCTGACCTGGAGAGTGTCGATATTTACCCAGCGAAGGACAGCTATTGCTTAAAGTTCTATATTAATACCCTTCATAATGACGGTAAGCTGAAAACAAAATTATGTTATTGCTTTATATTTTTTTAATTAAATGATAATACCTAAGGGGTTAAAATCACTTTATGTTAAGGGTAAGTAGTGAAAAAAAATATTGTAGGTAATGTGTGTGTATATACTCTGAAGTAAAATATGCCCCACGAAATTTTATTTCTCTCTATAAACAGATAATAATGCACTAGCCATTAGTGTTGTGGACGTAGCTAAGAACCTAAGCAAGAACATTGCCGTGTTGTCTTATGAACAAAATCAAGTATGGAGTTTCCAAAGTTTCACTCTCACAAGCATGACGTATCTCTTCCGCATCCGTTTACATTCTGCAGCTATGATAATTATGAATCAAGATGGTAAGTTGAGATCTAGGGTTTGTAGTAACAAGTTGCGCTTTTATAACCCTAAATATAAAATTATATTACAATGTAAATTGGCCATTTATCCATTACCCCAAGAATGACACTATAGCTCAACCAAGATGTAAAGTGAATGTTGCATGTCTTAGGTTAGGTTAAGTAAGGTTTGTCAGGAAACAGGACAAGTGCTTCCTGACGAGGGTCTTAGATTATGACCCGGCGTTGGAGCTTTTGGTCATGCGACCGAGGCTTTTCGCTGGCTTACCGGTCATAGTTATGACCATTTCTTTTACTTACTATATGTATGAAAATTAAAACGAGGCTTCAAGCCAAGACAGTGATATACTAAAACATTACATTTAATATTCTATGCATATTAGTTAGATGAATTGAGAATATATATGTTTACGATGCAGCATATTTTAACAGTTTATACCTCATTAGCCTACATTGCTGTGGACGACATTGAAGTGACTCCTGACTTTTGTAAAGGGGTGACTACTACCCCAAGCCCTTCTTCAACCCCTCCGCCTGATACACTGCTCACTTGTACCTTTGAGGCTAACTTACTCTGTGGCTGGAGTCAGTATATAAATGATGGTGGAGACTGGCAACTAGTTACTTCAGAAATGCTAGCTACAAGTTTATACGAAGATCTGGGCCCAGCAGTAGACCACACAACTCAGCTTTCTGGAGGCAAGTATAAATTATGATTTTCTCTCAAGATGAATCTTAGTGTTTTTCTTCTAGTTTATCTCACTGCTTTCATTAATTAAAACAATTTAAAGACGAACCGATGTTTTACACATGTGTATTAGTTAGTATAATAATTTAATAATAGAGAATTACCTTTAATCTACAGATTAAAACTAGAATATCAGCAGAGAAATATATAATAAATTTTCACAGTTTATACATCAAAAATTTACTTAAGCGGTTTAGTGTACAAGTGTGTAGCGCATAGGTAAGTTTCGTTTAATGATCCTTGTGTGGATGTTAAGTTATCTTTTTTTACGAATCTGAGATAACTTACAAGTCAGTCACTTGTCAATAGCTTGAGAATACACACTGTCTTGTGAAGTTTAAATGTCCTCTGCAAGCTTCAGTCTAGACTAAAACTTCCAATAATAAGAGTAGATTATATCTCTTATGTTAAATACACGTACATTGTACCATATATACATGTTGATGTTTTCCTTCAGTACATAATGCCATTTTACATGTTGATGTTTTCCTTCACAGGTCACTTTTTATTCGTTAGCTCCAGACTGGGGGTGAACATCGTCGCTAGGTTACGGTCAGAAGATATTCCACCAGACACACCCCATTGTTTCACTTTCTATTATTATATGCATGGCGCCGACCCTCCTGTTCTCAATATGTATTTAGCACAGAGTAAGTGAATGTTTTCTCTTCGTGTTTCTTATTACACGCTCTGATTCTTATTTAATTTGTTTAAATATCTATCAGTATTGTCAGAATAATTTTGAATTTTATATGTTTTAACGATTATTAAATTTAAAATTCTACAGCAATTATTGAGAGAAATGTTTGAAACTTTTAAGAGAATTACAGATTTGCAATAAATACACCCCCCAACACACGTGTATATATATATATATATATATATATATATATATATATATATATATATATATATATATATATATATATATATATATAAAGTCAGATTAAGTCGTAATAAACGACTTTCAACGAATAAACAGAAAGATAGACAGGAGGCTCCAAACGTGGTCCTGAGACTGACAGGCCCAGCGCTTAAATACCCTTTTGTACATGTTTACCTGGAGTTTACCTGGAGAGAGTTCCGGGGGTCAACGCCCCCGCGGCCCGGTCTGTGACCAGGCCTCCTGGTGGATCAGAGCCTGATCAACCAGGCTGTTACTGCTGGCTGCACGCAAACCAACGTACAAGCCACAGCCCGGCTGGTCAGGAACCGACTTTAGGTGCTTGTCCAGTGCCAGCTTGAAGACTGCCAGGGGTCTGTTGGTAATCCCCCTTATGTATGCTGGGAGGCAGTTGAACAGTCTCGGGCCCCTGACACTTATTGTATGGTCTCTTAACGTGCTAGTGACACCCCTGCTTTTCATTGGGGGGATGTTGCATCGTCTGCCAAGTCTTTTGCTTTCGTAGTGAGTGATTTTCGTGTGCAAGTTCGGTACTAGTCCCTCTAGGATTTTCCAGGTGTATATAATCATGTATCTCTCCCGCCTGCGTTCCAGGGAATACAGGTTTAGGAACCTCAAGCGCTCCCAGTAATTGAGGTGTTTTATCTCCGTTATGCGCGCCGTGAAGGTTGTGTACAGAAGTATTATTTCCGAATCTTCTCTATTAGAAAACAGATGGTTTTAACTAAAACCAAAATTTTTAAAGGGGTGGACCGGTAAGCCAGCGAAAGGCCTCGGTCAAATGACCAAAAGCTCCAATGGCGGGTCATCATCTAAGACCCGCGTCAAAAAACACTTGTCCTATTTCCAGACGAACCTTACCTAATGTAACTTTCTTATTAGAAGTCCTGTAGCCGAAGCGGTAGAACACTTATAAGGCCTGTCTCTCTCAGGACTATGGTTCAAGCCTCCCGTCCATAATTCTGCTTATATATATATATATATATATATATATATATATATATATATATATATATATATATATATATATATATATATATATATATATATATATATATATATGCAAAACAACCACTGTGAAAGAGTAATGAAATTCCAAGCGCTTTCGTGACTACTCACATTGTCAAGGAACTATGAAAGTAATACATCAATGGAAGGCAATTAAAGGGCTAAGACCACACCTCACAGTCAACTCCCACAACAAAGAAACACCTGGCGCGCGACAATACCGGACTCATAAGAAAAGAGGAACACTGCAGTAGGTCCGCTGGTCCAACTAGACGGGTCCTCACGACAACCCATTAACAAAATATTCTACCCAAGAAATAAGGCTTATTATTTGTCCAATGTATTATTAAACTCTAACCAAATTTTATTAATTATAAATGAATCTAATTTATATAAACCTAAGGAAATATTCATATTATTTTCAAAACTGCTTTTTATGAAACAAGATTCAATTATATTTCTGTCGACCATGGACTTGCTTAATACAACTTTCTCAACTTTTTGAAAATCAATTGGATGGTTAAAATCTCTCACGTGAATAAATAGAGCATTGGAATCTTGTTCAGTTCTAATGCTATACGTATTTATGTTGTTTTAATCTAAGTTCGAGACTTTTACCAGTTTGACCGTAATAAACTTTATCGCAAATTTTACAAGGAATCTTATTACCTGGAGTTTACCTGGAGAGAGTTCCGGGGGTCAACGCCCCCGCGGCCCGGTCTGTGACCATGCCTCCTGGTGGATCAGAGCCTGATCAACCAGGCTGTTACTGCTGGCTGCACGCAAACCAACGTACGAGCCACAGCCCGGCTGATCAGGAACCGACAATAGGTGCTTGTCCAGTGCACATCCGTCAGCATTTTGGGGGGAATTCTTATCAAAAGTTTTTTTACTGTATCAAGATTTTTAAATACAACTTTAATATTAAAAGTCTTAAGAAGAGAAGGCATATCAACCAAGTTTTCATGGTAAGGGAGAACCAACATATTTTTAGTTGAATAAGGTTGGTTGTCCCTTTTTGGGTTGTGAAAAGTATTTCTAGCAATTTTAAATGATTTATCAATTACATTTCTCGGGTATTTCAGATCAATGGCTATTTCATAAATTTTGGATATTTCTTCATCTATGAACTCTGGACTACAAATACGTAAAGCTCTCAAAAACATTGATGAGAAAACAGACAGTTTATATATATATATATATATATATATATATACATATATATATATACATATATATATATATATATATATATATAAGTAGTCGATTTTTCCACTGAGCGGTCTCTTCCGGTATAGGGCCTTCCACTGAGCGGTCTCCTCCGGTTTGGGCCTTCCTCTGGGAGGTCCCTTCCGGTTTGGGCCTTCCACTGAGCGAGGTAACCGGTCTAGGACCAGGAGCTGGAGGGTCACCTTTTCACACCTAGGTGTTACTTCCGGTTTTGACCATGACCTCGCCCTCGAGACTACCTCACCCTTGACCCCCCCAACCAATACCCCCGCCACGACCCCCCCTTCGCGACCTCCGCCGTCGCGCCGCCCGCGCGCCCGCGCGCCCGCCCGCGCGCCCCGCCCGCCCGCGCGCCCGCCCGCGCGCCCGCCCGCGCGCCCGCCCGCGCCTTCTGCTGCGCCTTCTGCAGCGTCGTCCGGATCGCCCCCGCGCCTCGAATTTTTTTCCGATTTTTTTCGAATTTTTTTTGAATTTCATTTTCTTATGCTCTCCATCTCCTCGGATCAAATTTTTGAGATTCCCCCTCTCACTTTCACCCCCATCCTCAAAATTTCTCGACAATACAATTTTTTTTGGATTCCCCCCTATGGGGTTTTCGAAATTCTCCATCTCCTCGGATCAAGTTTTTGGATTTCCCCCTATGGGGGTTTCGAAAGTCTCCATCTCCTCAGATCAAATTTTTAAGGTTCCCCCTCCCACTTTCACCCCCCAATCCCAAAAATTTCTCGATAATACCCTGACTCCATCTCCTCAGATCAAGTTTTTTGGATTCCCCCCTATGGGGTTTTCGAAATTCTCCAATTCCTCGGATCAAGGTTTTTTGGGTACCCCTCCTTTCACCCCCCATCCCCAAATTTTCTCGATAATACAAGTTTTGGATACTCCCCCCTATGGGGTTCTCAATATCAAAGTCTCCACTTCCTCGGATCCCCCTCCCACTTTCACCCCCCAACCCCAAAAAATTTCTCGACAATACCATGGGGTTTTGACTCCATCTCCTCGGATCAAGTTTTTTGGATTCCTCCCTATGGGGTTTTCGAAATTCTCCATCTCCTTGGATCAAGTTTTTTGGATTCCCCCCTATGGGGTTTTCGAAATTCCTCGGATCAAAGTTTTTGGAATCCCCCCTCTGGGGGTAAGCATTCAAAATAGACTCCTCCTATGGGGGCATGCTTACTACAGGTCTAATGAAGGGTGTTTACTCGGCGGTCAGTGACGTCAGTATTCCTCTCATTAAGTTAAATGAACTAAAAAGGACCGCGCACACAGGTTGAATCAGGTCGGTCCTTTTAGTTCATTCAAGATAATAAGGGAACATAGTAGTGACGTCACGCGCACACAGGCTGAATCTTGTCTACCCTTTTAGTTAATAAGGGGACACAGTACATCAGAAAGGCACATTTTTTCGTTAATACTCACAATTTCTTTACAACACAAGTCTAGACATATTTCATCTCAGGTCACTCCCCCCACGAAGTAACCTCCTCCCCACCCTCCCGAACCCTCACACTCCAACCAACACCTCACAATTTTCACTCATAACCCCCAATTTTTCTCGTTTTAACCCTTTTAGTTCATTAAAGTTAATAAGGGGACACATGCATCAGAAAGTCACCACATCGCTTACATCCACTTTCGTTAAATTCACTACTCACAATTTTACATATTACGAAGTTAAATACGCACTTTTACTTTGAACATCTTCAAAACACTCTCATAAATCATTTGAATACTCACAAAAAATACCTTTATACATTTCCAAACAACACTGAAATACTCCAAAAACATCATTCGAACACCCCCAAATCACCTCTGAATACTCCCAGAACACCTTCATAAGTACTCTTGCACATCATTTGAACACCTTCATAAGTACTCTCATAATCATTTGTACACCTTCAAAAAACACCTTTGAATACTCACATAAACACCCTTGAACACCTTCAAAACACCTTCAAATCACTCTCATAATCATTTGAACACACTCAAAACACCTTTGAATAACCTCAAAACACCTTTGAACACCTTCAAAACACCCTTGAACACCTTCAAAACACCCTTGAACACCTTCAAAAACAACATTTGAACACACTCAAAACACCTTTGAACATTTCCAAAACACTATTTGAGTACTCCCAAATAAGATTTGACATCTCTAATTTATCTGCACTTTCATTAAATTACAACTCATCCCCTCAGTCTCCAGACTAGGCATTTTCTCGTTTTTACCCTTTTAGTTCATTAAAGTTATTAAGGGGACACAATACATCAGAAAAAAAAGTCACAAAAACTAACTCAAACACTTTACTTTGAACACCCCCAAAAACACTCTCATAATCATTTGAATACTCACATGAACACCCTTGAACACATTCAAAACACCTTTGAATATCGTTTTTAAACTAATTTCATCACAACCCACTTATATCATCTTTTTTCGGTAACTCTAATTCGACTACACTACCCTCATCAATTACCAACAAATTTTACTCGTTTTAACCCTTTTAGTTCATTAAAGTTAATAAGGGGACACATCACTGTAACCAAGATTTTCACAAAAAAAAAAAAAACTCTATGTCACCTAACACACACGCACACACACCCCACAACACCCACAATTTTTCTCGTTTTAACCCTTTTAGTTCATTAAAGTTAATAAGGGGACACAGTACATCAGAAAGTCACAACAACAACATCCACAACCCACAATTTTTTCTCGTTTTAGGCCTTTTAGTTCATTTAAGTTAATAAGGGGGCACAGTACATCAGAAAAAGTCACAAAAACAACCCACTTATAACATCTTTTTTCGGTATCTCTAGTTCGACAACAACACCCACAACACCCACATCCCACAACACCCATGAACATTTCCAAAACACTATTTGAGTACTCCCAATTACACCACTGATTACTACTAAAACACCGCTGAATTCAATCAAAACACCCTTCAACACCTTCAAACACCCTTGAACACCTTCAAAACACTCTTGAACACTTTCAAAAACACCTTTGAACATTTCCAATCAACACTGAAACACTTCCAAAAAAAAAAAAACACAATTTGAGTACTCCCAATTACACCACTGAATACTACTAAAACACCGCTGAATTCAATCAAAACACCCTTCAACACCTTCAAAACACCTTTGAACACCTTTGAACATTTCCAAAACACTATTTGAGTACTCCCAATTACACCACTGATTACTACTAAAACACCGCTGAATTCAACCAAAACACCCTTCAACACCTTCAAAACACCTTTGAATAACCTCAAAACACCTTTGAACACCTTCAAAACACCCTTGAACACCCTTGATCACCTTCAAAAAAAACAACATTTGAACACACTCAAAACACCTTTGAATAACCTCAAAACACCTTTGAACACTTTCAAAAACACCATTTGAGTACTCCCAAATACACCACTGAATACTAAAACACCACTGAATACACTCAAAAACACCACCAAAATCACCATAAACTAAGATCAACACCCACATCCCACAACACCTACAACCCACAATTTTTTCTCGTTTTAACCCTTTTAGTTCATTAAAGTTAATAAGGGGACACAGTACATCAGAAAGTCACAACACCCACACCTCCCATTTTTTCTCGTTTTAACCCTTTTAGTTCATTAAAGTTAATAAGGGGACACACTACATCAGAAAAAGTCTCATCAACAACCCACTTATAACGTCTTTTCGGCATCTCTAGTTCGACAACAACACCCACATCCCACAACACCCACATCCCACATCCCACACACACACACCCTAACCTAGCCTAACCTAACCTAACTTATCCTAACCTAACCTAACCTAACCTAACCTAACCTAACCTAACCTAACTTATCCTAACCTAGCCTAACCTTAACCTAACCTAACCTTACCTAACCTAACCTAGCCTAACCTAACCTAGCCTAACCTAACCTAACCCTAACTTAACCTAACCTAACCTAACCGAACCTAACCTAACCTAACCTAACCTAACCTAACCTAACCTAACCGAACCTAACCTAACCTAGCCTAACCTAGCCTACCTTAACCAAACCTAACCTAACCTAGCCGAACCTAACCTTACCTAACATAACCTAACCTAACCTTACCTAACATAACCTAACCTAACCTTACCACTTAACCCAACCTAACCTTACCGAACCTACCCTAACCTAACTTAACCTAACCTAACCTAACCTAACCTAACCTTACCTAACACAACCTAACCTAACCTTACCTAACCTAACCTAACCTAACCGAACCTAACCTAACCTAACCTTACCTAACATAACCTAGCCTAACCTAACCGAACCTACCCTAACCTAACTTAACCTAACCTAACCTATCCTAACCTTACCAAACTTATCCTAACCTAACCTAACCTAACCTTACCTAACATAACCTAACCTAACCTATCTTAACCTAACCCAACCTAGCCGAACCTATCCTAACCTAACCTAAAATATATTGGAACACCCCCAAAATACATTAGAGTACTCCAGAATTACTTTGAACGACTCCATTTTGGATATTTCCAAATTAGTTTTGAAAACTTTACCGTAAAATCGAACATTATTTTCTTGTGGGTAAACACACTCAATGGTAGAAATATTTACTCGATTTCCGAATAGAAGCACTGTCCTCGCTCTGAGTGTCTCATTGTGGGTCACCCCCTCCCCCAACACATGGTGTAATGCGCTTCACACCTAAGGTAGATTTAAGATAATCATCGCCTTACCGAACACCGGCGTCAACTCAGGACAGACAGGCGCCATGAAATGCGGGTAACATCCAAGGTAGAAAATCATCTCTTTCCAGACCAACTGTCTATCCTAACCTAACCTAACCTAACCTAACTTATCCTAATCTAACCTATCCTAACCTAACCTAACCTAACCTTACCTAACTCCATTAAACACCTCGAATACTACCTAACTTAACCTAACCTAACCTTACCTAACCTACTGAACCTAACCTAACCTAACCTAAATCAAACACCTCTATCCTAACCTAACCTAACCTTACCTAACCTAACTCCATCAAATACCTCGAATACTACCTAACTTAACCTTAACCTAACCTTACCTAACCTACCGAACCTAACCTAACCTAACCTAACCTATCCTAACCTAACCTAACCTAACCTAACCTAACTTATCCTAATCTAACCTATCCTCACCTAACCTAACCTAACCTAACCTAACCTTACCTAACCTAACCTAACTCACTCACAAACACCTTTGAACATTTCCAAACAACACTGAAGCACTTCCAAAATATCATTTTGATTACTCTCAAATAAGATTTGACAGCTCTAATTTATCTACACTTACACATTTCATTAAATTACAACTCATCCCCCCAAACTCCTCCCTCATTCTCCAGACTTTACAACATTAGCACAAAAAAAAACTAACTCATACACTTATGACATGAGACATTACCATATCTAACACACTGACTAACTTTGAACCATCTCTGAACACCACTGATCTTCTTCAAAAATACTCTGCACATCATTTGAACACCTTCAAAAAACACCATCAAACACCTCCGAATACTCCCAAAAAAACACTACTGATTACTACCAAATCACCACTGATTACTACCAAATCACCGTCAAAATCACCAGAAACTAAGTTTAACATCAGCATCTAACATCCTTTTTATAGAAATCCCCTCAAATCACTATAACCAAGAACTCCCTCCCCATTTGGCGCATAAAAAAAAAAAAAAAAAAGCATGAACACAAACCTAATACACAAACACTTAGTACATGATCACCATCAACTGAAAAACATATCTTGTACACACACACATAATCTAAGACAACCACCAACTACATTCACCCATGTTCACTTACCTCAAAATCACTAATATCACAAAAAAACAATCATTTTTATAAACATTTCACACACACACAAAAAAAAATCATATTTGTCAATATCTAAGCGCACTCACCTCACTACCACCAACACACGATGTCTCACCTCACAGGACCGACGAGCTCACCTCCAGTGACGTCACACTCCCATTGTGTTACTTGGTGGTTGGTAACATCACACCTAACCCCCTTGTTTCAACCTGTTGTACCCTACATTATCTAAGAACACTATATCCAAGACGATTACCAGATTTTATGATCCCCAACACCAAGATCACAGAAAAACACACATTTTTATAATTATTCACACAAAAATCACGATCACCAATTCCATATCATGTTTACCGTCATCTATCAACACTAATCACCAAGATCACCAAAAAATCTAAGATCATGCATCTCAAAACTACTATGATCACTGAAAACACTTATTTTTAAACATTCGCACAAAAATAAGACATACACAAAAATACCACAACACTTCCACCAACATCTATAACATAACATGAGCACTATAACATATCACTATCACAAAAAAAATAATACACAGACACCCACATAATATACATTTCAATTGCAAATTTAAGACATGAGACATACACACCAAATCTAAGACATTCACCTCCAACTAAGACATACACATCACCCCTAAAACTTCCTTCCTTATTCATTCCGTATATCTCCTAGAGCTGTTTTTAACCCCGACGGATCCATCACGTCGTAGGAGTCAGAGTGTAGTAGGTGGTGTTGGAGTGGTGATGGTTCCTCTGGCTCCTACGTCGTGATGGATCCGTCGGGGTTAAAACAGCTCTAGGAGATATACGGAATGAATAAGGAAGGAAGTTTTAGGGGTGATGTGTATGTCTTAGTTGGAGGTGAATGTCTTAGATTTGGTGTGTATGTCTCATGTCTTAAATTTGCAATTGAAATGTATATTATGTGGGTGTCTGTGTATTATTTTTTTTGTGATAGTGATATGTTATAGTGCTCATGTTATGTTATAGATGTTGGTGGAAGTGTTGTGGTATTTTTGTGTATGTCTTATTTTTGTGCGAATGTTTAAAAATAAGTGTTTTCAGTGATCATAGTAGTTTTGAGATGCATGATCTTAGATTTTTTGGTGATCTTGGTGATTAGTGTTGATAGATGACGGTAAACATGATATGGAATTGGTGATCGTGATTTTTGTGTGAATAATTATAAAAATGTGTGTTTTTCTGTGATCTTGGTGTTGGGGATCATAAAATCTGGTAATCGTCTTGGATATAGTGTTCTTAGATAATGTAGGGTACAACAGGTTGAAACAAGGGGGTTAGGTGTGATGTTACCAACCACCAAGTAACACAATGGGAGTGTGACGTCACTGGAGGTGAGCTCGTCGGTCCTGTGAGGTGAGACATCGTGTGTTGGTGGTAGTGAGGTGAGTGCGCTTAGATATTGACAAATATGATTTTTTTTTGTGTGTGTGTGAAATGTTTATAAAAATGATTGTTTTTTTGTGATATTAGTGATTTTGAGGTAAGTGAACATGGGTGAATGTAGTTGGTGGTTGTCTTAGATTATGTGTGTGTGTACAAGATATGTTTTTCAGTTGATGGTGATCATGTACTAAGTGTTTGTGTATTAGGTTTGTGTTCATGCTTTTTTTTTTTTTTTTTATGCGCCAAATGGGGAGGGAGTTCTTGGTTATAGTGATTTGAGGGGATTTCTATAAAAAGGATGTTAGATGCTGATGTTAAACTTAGTTTCTGGTGATTTTGACGGTGATTTGGTAGTAATCAGTGGTGATTTGGTAGTAATCAGTAGTGTTTTTTTGGGAGTATTCGGAGGTGTTTGATGGTGTTTTTTGAAGGTGTTCAAATGATGTGCAGAGTATTTTTGAAGAAGATCAGTGGTGTTCAGAGATGGTTCAAAGTTAGTCAGTGTGTTAGATATGGTAATGTCTCATGTCATAAGTGTATGAGTTAGTTTTTTTTTGTGCTAATGTTGTAAAGTCTGGAGAATGAGGGAGGAGTTTGGGGGGATGAGTTGTAATTTAATGAAATGTGTAAGTGTAGATAAATTAGAGCTGTCAAATCTTATTTGAGAGTAATCAAAATGATATTTTGGAAGTGCTTCAGTGTTGTTTGGAAATGTTCAAAGGTGTTTGTGAGTGAGTTAGGTTAGGTTAGGTAAGGTTAGGTTAGGTTAGGTTAGGTTAGGTGAGGATAGGTTAGATTAGGATAAGTTAGGTTAGGTTAGGTTAGGTTAGGTTAGGATAGGTTAGGTTAGGTTAGGTTAGGTTCGGTAGGTTAGGTAAGGTTAGGTTAAGGTTAAGTTAGGTAGTATTCGAGGTATTTGATGGAGTTAGGTTAGGTAAGGTTAGGTTAGGTTAGGATAGAGGTGTTTGATTTAGGTTAGGTTAGGTTAGGTTCAGTAGGTTAGGTAAGGTTAGGTTAGGTTAAGTTAGGTAGTATTCGAGGTGTTTAATGGAGTTAGGTAAGGTTAGGTTAGGTTAGGTTAGGATAGGTTAGATTAGGATAAGTTAGGTTAGGTTAGGTTAGGTTAGGATAGACAGTTGGTCTGGAAAGAGATGATTTTCTACCTTGGATGTTACCCGCATTTCATGGCGCCTGTCTGTCCTGAGTTGACGCCGGTGTTCGGTAAGGCGATGATTATCTTAAATCTACCTTAGGTGTGAAGCGCATTACACCATGTGTTGGGGGAGGGGGTGACCCACAATGAGACACTCAGAGCGAGGACAGTGCTTCTATTCGGAAATCGAGTAAATATTTCTACCATTGAGTGTGTTTACCCACAAGAAAATAATGTTCGATTTTACGGTAAAGTTTTCAAAACTAATTTGGAAATATCCAAAATGGAGTCGTTCAAAGTAATTCTGGAGTACTCTAATGTATTTTGGGGGTGTTCCAATATATTTTAGGTTAGGTTAGGATAGGTTCGGCTAGGTTGGGTTAGGTTAAGATAGGTTAGGTTAGGTTATGTTAGGTAAGGTTAGGTTAGGTTAGGTTAGGATAAGTTTGGTAAGGTTAGGATAGGTTAGGTTAGGTTAAGTTAGGTTAGGGTAGGTTCGGTTAGGTTAGGCTAGGTTATGTTAGGTAAGGTTAGGTTAGGTTAGGTTCGGTTAGGTTAGGTTAGGTTAGGTAAGGTTAGGTTAGGTTGTGTTAGGTAAGGTTAGGTTAGGTTAGGTTAGGTTAGGTTAAGTTAGGTTAGGGTAGGTTCGGTAAGGTTAGGTTGGGTTAAGTGGTAAGGTTAGGTTAGGTTATGTTAGGTAAGGTTAGGTTAGGTTATGTTAGGTAAGGTTAGGTTCGGCTAGGTTAGGTTAGGTTTGGTTAAGGTAGGCTAGGTTAGGCTAGGTTAGGTTAGGTTCGGTTAGGTTAGGTTAGGTTAGGTTAGGTTAGGTTAGGTTAGGTTCGGTTAGGTTAGGTTAGGTTAAGTTAGGTTAGGTTAGGTTAGGCTAGGTTAGGTTAGGCTAGGTTAGGTTAGGTAAGGTTAGGTTAGGTTAAGGTTAGGCTAGGTTAGGATAAGTTAGGTTAGGTTAGGTTAGGTTAGGTTAGGTTAGGTTAGGTTAGGATAAGTTAGGTTAGGTTAGGCTAGGTTAGGGTGTGTGTGTGTGGGATGTGGGATGTGGGTGTTGTGGGATGTGGGTGTTGTTGTCGAACTAGAGATGCCGAAAAGACGTTATAAGTGGGTTGTTGATGAGACTTTTTCTGATGTAGTGTGTCCCCTTATTAACTTTAATGAACTAAAAGGGTTAAAACGAGAAAAAATGGGAGGTGTGGGTGTTGTGACTTTCTGATGTACTGTGTCCCCTTATTAACTTTAATGAACTAAAAGGGTTAAAACGAGAAAAAATTGTGGGTTGTAGGTGTTGTGGGATGTGGGTGTTGATCTTAGTTTATGGTGATTTTGGTGGTGTTTTTGAGTGTATTCAGTGGTGTTTTAGTATTCAGTGGTGTATTTGGGAGTACTCAAATGGTGTTTTTGAAAGTGTTCAAAGGTGTTTTGAGGTTATTCAAAGGTGTTTTGAGTGTGTTCAAATGTTGTTTTTTTTGAAGGTGATCAAGGGTGTTCAAGGGTGTTTTGAAGGTGTTCAAAGGTGTTTTGAGGTTATTCAAAGGTGTTTTGAAGGTGTTGAAGGGTGTTTTGGTTGAATTCAGCGGTGTTTTAGTAGTAATCAGTGGTGTAATTGGGAGTACTCAAATAGTGTTTTGGAAATGTTCAAAGGTGTTCAAAGGTGTTTTGAAGGTGTTGAAGGGTGTTTTGATTGAATTCAGCGGTGTTTTAGTAGTATTCAGTGGTGTAATTGGGAGTACTCAAATTGTGTTTTTTTTTTTTTGGAAGTGTTTCAGTGTTGATTGGAAATGTTCAAAGGTGTTTTTGAAAGTGTTCAAGAGTGTTTTGAAGGTGTTCAAGGGTGTTTGAAGGTGTTGAAGGGTGTTTTGATTGAATTCAGCGGTGTTTTAGTAGTAATCAGTGGTGTAATTGGGAGTACTCAAATAGTGTTTTGGAAATGTTCATGGGTGTTGTGGGATGTGGGTGTTGTGGGTGTTGTTGTCGAACTAGAGATACCGAAAAAAGATGTTATAAGTGGGTTGTTTTTGTGACTTTTTCTGATGTACTGTGCCCCCTTATTAACTTAAATGAACTAAAAGGCCTAAAACGAGAAAAAATTGTGGGTTGTGGATGTTGTTGTTGTGACTTTCTGATGTACTGTGTCCCCTTATTAACTTTAATGAACTAAAAGGGTTAAAACGAGAAAAATTGTGGGTGTTGTGGGGTGTGTGTGCGTGTGTGTTAGGTGACATAGAGTTTTTTTTTTTTTGTGAAAATCTTGGTTACAGTGATGTGTCCCCTTATTAACTTTAATGAACTAAAAGGGTTAAAACGAGTAAAATTTGTTGGTAATTGATGAGGGTAGTGTAGTCGAATTAGAGTTACCGAAAAAAGATGATATAAGTGGGTTGTGATGAAATTAGTTTAAAAACGATATTCAAAGGTGTTTTGAATGTGTTCAAGGGTGTTCATGTGAGTATTCAAATGATTATGAGAGTGTTTTTGGGGGTGTTCAAAGTAAAGTGTTTGAGTTAGTTTTTGTGACTTTTTTTTCTGATGTATTGTGTCCCCTTAATAACTTTAATGAACTAAAAGGGTAAAAACGAGAAAATGCCTAGTCTGGAGACTGAGGGGATGAGTTGTAATTTAATGAAAGTGCAGATAAATTAGAGATGTCAAATCTTATTTGGGAGTACTCAAATAGTGTTTTGGAAATGTTCAAAGGTGTTTTGAGTGTGTTCAAATGTTGTTTTTGAAGGTGTTCAAGGGTGTTTTGAAGGTGTTCAAGGGTGTTTTGAAGGTGTTCAAAGGTGTTTTGAGGTTATTCAAAGGTGTTTTGAGTGTGTTCAAATGATTATGAGAGTGATTTGAAGGTGTTTTGAAGGTGTTCAAGGGTGTTTATGTGAGTATTCAAAGGTGTTTTTTGAAGGTGTACAAATGATTATGAGAGTACTTATGAAGGTGTTCAAATGATGTGCAAGAGTACTTATGAAGGTGTTCTGGGAGTATTCAGAGGTGATTTGGGGGTGTTCGAATGATGTTTTTGGAGTATTTCAGTGTTGTTTGGAAATGTATAAAGGTATTTTTTGTGAGTATTCAAATGATTTATGAGAGTGTTTTGAAGATGTTCAAAGTAAAAGTGCGTATTTAACTTCGTAATATGTAAAATTGTGAGTAGTGAATTTAACGAAAGTGGATGTAAGCGATGTGGTGACTTTCTGATGCATGTGTCCCCTTATTAACTTTAATGAACTAAAAGGGTTAAAACGAGAAAAATTGGGGGTTATGAGTGAAAATTGTGATGGAGTGTGAGGGTTCGGGAGGGTGGGGAGGAGGTTACTTCGTGGGGGGAGTGACCTGAGATGAAATATGTCTAGACTTGTGTTGTAAAGAAATTGTGAGTATTAACGAAAAAATGTGGATGTACTGTGTCCCCTTATTAACTAAAAGGGTAGACAAGATTCAGCCTGTGTGCGCGTGACGTCACTACTATGTTCCCTTATTATCTTGAATGAACTAAAAGGACCGACCTGATTCAACCTGTGTGCGCGGTCCTTTTTAGTTCATTTAACTTAATGAGAGGAATACTGACGTCACTGACCGCCGAGTAAACACCCTTCATTAGACCTGTAGTAAGCATGCCCCCATAGGAGGAGTCTATTTTGAATGCTTACCCCCAGAGGGGGGATTCCAAAAACTTTGATCCGAGGAATTTCGAAAACCCCATAGGGGGGAATCCAAAAAAACTTGATCCAAGGAGATGGAGAATTTCGAAAACCCCATAGGGAGGAATCCAAAAAACTTGATCCGAGGAGATGGAGTCTTGGTATTGTCGAGAAATTTTTTGGGGTTGGGGGGTGAAAGTGGGAGGGGGATCCGAGGAAGTGGAGACTTTGATATTGAGAACCCCATAGGGGGGAGTATCCAAAACTTGTATTATCGAGAAAATTTGGGGATGGGGGGTGAAAGGAGGGGTACCCAAAAAACCTTGATCCGAGGAATTGGAGAATTTCGAAAACCCCATAGGGGGGAATCCAAAAAACTTGATCTGAGGAGATGGAGTCAGGGTATTGTCGAGAAATTTTTGGGATTGGGGGGTGAAAGTGGGAGGGGGAACCTTAAAAATTTGATCTGAGGAGATGGAGACTTTCGAAACCCCCATAGGGGGAAATCCAAAAACTTGATCCGAGGAGATGGAGAATTTCGAAAACCCCATAGGGGGGAATTTGTATTGTCGAGAAATTTTGAGGATGGGGGTGAGAGTGAGAGGGGGAATCTCAAAAATTTGATCCGAGGAGATGGAGAGCATAAGAAAATGAAATTCAAAAAAAATTCGGAAAAAAATCGGAAAAAAAAATTCGAGGCGCGGGGGCGATCCGGACGACGCTGCAGAAGGCGCAGCAGAAGGCGCGGGCGGGCGCGCGGGCGGGCGCGCGGGCGGGCGCGCGGGCGGGCGGGGCGCGCGGGCGGGCGCGCGGGCGCGCGGGCGGCGCGACGGCGGAGGTCGCGAAGGGGGGGGGGGGGTCGTGGGCGGGGGTATTGGTTGGGGGGGTCAAGGGTGAGGTAGTCTCGAGGGCGAGGTCATGGTCAAAACCGGAAGTAACACCTAGGTGTGAAAAGGTGACCCTCCAGCTCCTGGTCCTAGACCGGTTACCTCGCTCAGTGGAAGGCCCAAACCGGAAGGGACCTCCCAGAGGAAGGCCCAAACCGGAGGAGACCGCTCAGTGGAAGGCCCTATACCGGAAGAGACCGCTCAGTGGAAAAATCGACTACTTATATATATATATATATATATATATATGTCGTGCCGAATAGGAAGAACTTGCGATCTTGGCTTAAATAGCAACGCTCATCTTGCCATATAGGACAAGTGAAAATTTGTGTATGCAATAATTTCGCCAAAATAATTCTGAACCTAACGAAAAAAATATATTTCACTGTGTTTGTTTAGTATTAAATTATTGTAAACAAACCTAAAATATATTTAGTTGGGTTAGGCTAAAATAAATTGCGCTTGTTATAATAAGGTTAGGTAAGTTTTCTAAGTTCCTTTTGGTGCAAAATTAAAATTTTTTACATCAACATTAATGAAAAAAATATATCTTTAAACGTATAAGAGAAAATTTTAGAAAGGACTTAATTTTAAATGAGTTCTTGCTAATTGACCAGTTTTACATTTTCGGCACGACATATATATATATATATATATATATATATATATATATATATATATATATATATATATATATATATATATATATATATATATATATATATATATATATATATATATATATATATATATATATATATATATATATATATATATATATATATATATATATATATACAGATATATATAGATAGATATATAGATATACGTATATTGTGGTAATAGGTTGGTAGACAGCAACCTCCCATAGAGGTACTATCGTACTGCCAAGTGACTAAAACGGAAGCCTGTATTTGTTTTACATGATGGTAGGATTGCTGGTGTCTCTTTTCTGTCTCATAAACATGCAAGATATCAGGTGTATCTTGCTACTTCTACTTACCCTTAGGTCACACTTCACATGCATTTTCACGCTTATGTATAAACACTCATCTGAGTTTTCTTTGATTTTATCTTAATAGTTCTTGTTCTTATTACTTTTCCTGTCATATCCATGGGGAAGTGGAATAAGAATCTTTCCTCCAAAAGCCATGCGTGTTGTAAAAGTCAACTAAAATGCCGGGAACAATGGGCTAATAACCCCATTTCCCATATAGCCTACTAACAGGAAAAAGAAGAAAACCGTCCAAGTGAGATGTTTGATTGTGCGTGGCTGTAGTGCGAATGATAAGAAATAGGTGATTGTGTATGTTATGAATGAAAAGAAGCTGGATGTCCTGGCTCTAAGTGAAACAAAGCTGAAGGGGGTAGGAGAGTTTCAGTGGGGAGAAATAAATGGGGTTAGGGCAGAGGTTTCTAATAGAGTTAGAGCTAAGGAAGGAGTAGCAATAATGTTGAAGGATAAGTTATGGCAAGAAAAGAAGGAATATAAATGTATAAATTCAAGGATTATGTGAAGTAAAACAAGGGTTGGATGTGAAAAGTGGGTTATAGTAAGTATTCATGCACCTGGAGAAGAGAGAAGTGCAGAGGAGAGATATTTTAGGAAATATTAAGTGCGTGGGGAGTTTTGAACTAAGTCAGAGAGTACTTGTGGTTGGGGATCTCAATGTTAAAGTGGGTAAAAATGTAGAGGGAGTAGTAGGTAAATTTGAGGTGCCAGGGGTAAATGAAAATGGGGAGCCTTTAACTGAACTATGTGTAGAGAGAGGTTTGGTAATAAGTGATACATATTTTATGAAAAGGAGGATAAGTATACAAGATATGATATAGCACTTAATGAAAGTAGTTTGTTAGATTATATACTGGTGGATAAAAGGTTGATGGGTAGGCTTCAGGATGTACATGTTTATACAGGGGCAACGGATATATTGGATCATTATTTAATTGTAGCTTCAGTTAGAGTAAGAGGTAGATGGGAGAAAAGAAAAATGGCAGCAGTAGGTAAGAGAGGTGAAAGTTTATAAACAAAGGGAGGAGGAAGTTAGGGTGAGATATAAGCAACTATTGGCAGAAAGTATGAGTAGTGCAAGTATGAGTAGTGGGGGGAAGGGGTTGAAGAGGGATGGGATAGTTTTAAAAATGTAGTATTAGAATGTGGGGCAGAAGTTTGTGGCTATAGGAAGGTGGGTGCAGGAGGAAAGAAGAGTGGTGAAATGATGAAGTAAATGGTGTGATAAAAGAGAAAAAGGTAGCTTATGAGAGGTTTTTACAAAGCAGAAGTGATGTAAGAAGAGCAAAATATATAGAGAGTAAAAGAAAGGTGAAGAAAGTTGTGAGAGAGTGCAAAAAGAGCAAACGATAGAGTGAGAGAGACACTGTCAAGAAATTTTGCCGAGAATAAGAAAAAAAATTTGGAGCTTCTACAAGTTAAGAAAGCCTAGGGAACGAATGGATTTGTCATTTGAAAACAGAGTAGAGGAATTAATAGATGGGGATCTGGAGGTATTGGGTAGATGGCGGGAATATTTTGAGGAGCTTTTAAAAGTCAGTGAAGAAAGGGAGGCAGTAATTTCATGTACTGGCCAGGGAGGTATAACATCTTTTAGGAGTGAAGAAGAGCAGGGTGTGAGCGTGGGGGAGGTGCGTGAGGCATTATATAGAACGAAAGGGGGTAAAGTAGCTGGTACTGACGGGATCATGACAGAAATGTTAAAAGCAGGGGGAGTTATAGTATAGGAGTGGTTGGCGACCCCTACCCTGCCTTCTCTCTATTACACCCTTAAAGGGGGTAAAGTAGCTGGTACTGACGGGATCATGACAGAAATGTTAAAAGCAGGGGGAGTTATAGTATAGGAGTGGTTGGCGACCCCTACCCTGCCTTCTCTCTATACACCCTTCAAATCACCCTATTTTGCTCCAACCTCTCTAAATGTTTAAGCCACCTCAACAACATCTTCCCCTCAGCCCTTTATCTCCAAACTACGAATTCTCTGCATAGTATTTACACCACACAGTGCCTTCAGACAAGATATCTCCACTGCTTCCAAGCTCCTCCTTGCTGCAACAGTTACAACAAATGCTTAACACTCATATAAGTGTTGGTTTTACTATATTCTTATACATTCCCGTATCTCCTATATCCGATAAAATGAGCCTCATTATCCTTATAAAAACTCTTAACTACTTTCAGTAATATACCACCTATTATGTGCTGTATATATTATTTTGTTATACTGTCTTTTTTTTCTCTCTACTTTTCATAAGTAATGAAATTAAATATTTATATTAATTAACATACGAGGAATTACTAAATCTATTTGATCTGAAATTCATTAGATTTTTACAAGGACATCTTCACCTTTTAGATGAGTTTTGGCCTACGCAACACATAGACTGGGTTGCTCATGGTGAAATGGGGGAGAAATGGAATCTTATGAAGTTCTTCATTCCAAACACTACAGTATCCACTCAGTTCATTGTTTTTGAGGCCGTTGTTAACACTAAAACGGTTGATAATGGCCACACAGCTATTGATGATTTCCTCCTTTTGGATGGAACCTGCTCATCGGCAGGATTTGGTATGTAAATATATATATATTATTTGAGTGTACGTTTATTTATTTCTAGCCTTGTGAGTTTTGCTGAGAATAGGAAAAGCAATTGATGTGAGATAAATAAGTTAAGAAAGTCTATGGGACGAATGGATTTGATAGTTAAAAATAGGATAGGGGAGTTAATAGATGGGGAGTTGGATGTATTGGGAACATGGCGGGAATATTTTGAGGCGCTGTTGATGAAGAAAGGGAGACAGCAATTTCATGCACTGACCAGAGAAATACAGTATCTTTAAGGAGTGAAGAAGAGCCAGATGTGAGTGTGGGAGAAGGTGCACGAGGCATTGGGTAGAATGAAAAGGGGTACAGCAGCTGGAACTGATGGGATCGTAACAATAATGTTAAAAACAGGGGATAATACAGTTTTGGAGTGGTTGGTACTTTTATTTAATAAATGTATGAAAAAGGGAAAAGTACCTAGGGACTGGAAGAGTGTATGTATAATTCCTTTTAATAAAGGGAAAGGGGACAAAAGAGATTGTAAAAATTATAGGGGAATAAGTTTACTGACTATACCAGGTAAACTGTATGTTATGTTATTATTGAAAGAATAAGAGGTTAGACAGAGCAGGATTGCAGATGAACAAGGATAAAGGTAGGGAGGTTTTCCTTGCATTTATGGATTTAGAAAACTCTTATGATAGGGTGGGCAGAGGAGCAATGTGGCAGATGTTGCAAGTGTTTGGAATAGGTAGTAAGTTAGTAAATGCTGTAAGGAGTTTTTATGAGAATAGTAAGACTCAGTTTAGGGTGTGTGTAGGAGAGAGGGAGATTACTTTTCAGTAAAAGTAGGTCTTAGACAAGGATGTGTAATGTCACCATGGTTGTTTAACATATTTATAGATGGGGTTGTAAAAGAAGTAAATTCTAGGGTGTTCGGGAGAGGGGTGAGATTAAATTATGGTGAATCAAATGCAAAATGGGAGTTGACACAGTTACTTTTTGCTGATGATACTGTGCTTTTGGGGGATTGTAAAGAAAAGTAGCAAAGGTTAGTGGATGAGTTGGGAGGATGTGTAAAGGTAGAAAGTTGAAAGTGAACGTAGATAAGAGTAAGGTAATGAGGGTATCAAACGATTTAGATAAAGCAAAATTGAATATCACGTTGGAGGGAGGAGTATAGAAGAAGTGAATGTTTTCAGATATTTGGGAGTTGACGTGTCAGTGGATGGGTTTATGAAGGATGAGGTTAACCATAGAATTAGTGAAAGGAAAAAAAGGTGAGTGGTGCGTTGAGGTATCTGTGGAGACAAAATATGTTATCTATGGAGGCAAAGAATGGAATGTAGGAGAATATTGTGGTACCAACACTCTTATATGGGTGTAAAGCATGGGTTGTAAATGCTGCAGCGAGGAGGCGTTGGAGATGTTATGTCTAAGGGCAATGTGTGGTGTAAATATTACGCAGAGAATTCGTAGTGTGGAAATTAGGAGGTGGTGTGGAATTGCTAAAAGTATTAGTCAAGGCTGAAGAGGGGCTGTTGAGATGGTTTGGTCATTTAAATAGAATCGAGCAAAGTAGAATGACATGGAGAGCGTATAAATCAGTAGGGAAAGGAAGGCGGGTTTGGAGTTGGCCCTGAAAAAGTTGGAGAGAGGGGGTAAAGGAGGTTTTGTGTTTGAGGGACTTAGACTTGCAGCAAGCGTGCATAAGCACGTTGGATTGGAGTGAATGGAGATGAATGGTTTTTGGGACCTGACGAGCTGTTGGAGTGTGAGCAGGGTAATATTTTGAGAAGGGATTCAAGGAAACCGGTGATCCGGACTCGAGTCCTGGAAGTGGGAAGTACAATGTCTGTACTTTAAAGGAAGGGTTTGGGATAATGGCAGTTTGGAGGGACATCTGAACTGTCGTATCTGAGCGCCTCTGCATAGACAGTGATTATGAGTGATGGTGAAAGTGTTGAATGACGATGAAAGTTTTTTCTTTCTTTTTGGGATTTGTTTTTGGGTCACCCTGCCTTGGTGGGAAATGGCCGACGTGTTTATATATACTATATAATATATATATATATATATATATATATGTGTATATGTATATATATACTATATAATATATATACATTATATATATATTTATATTATATTATATATATATATATATAATGTATATATATATATATATATATATATATATATATATATATATATATATAATCTCCGAATAAAATAAAATTTACCCTATAAATTTAGTTGTAGTGCAGATATACATATTTTCCAATATGCTTTCACCAGGTGCTGACTGCGACTTTGAAGCCTCGGATAAATGTGAATATTCTGTCTTTACTGAAATGGGTGGTCCTGGATGGTCTTGGGGAGCAGGAGCTGCCTATGGGCCTGAAATTGATCACACTTATGGTACGTATTTAAAAAAAAAATAATGCAGATGTGCAAATGGCAGCGTTACTTGTGTTTTTCACATAACATATTTGAGATATACCAATCTGGGTTTACTGTGCCTAAGAAAGTAAGGCCTTGAATTAGGATGATTAATGAAATTCTTTTTTTTTTCTCTATATTAAAATATGTGTATTCTAAGCTAAATATACTTGTCAGTCTTCAGGAGTCGAAGTTGAAAATTAAAATGAAAATGTTTATTTCCTTGCAATGCTTAATATGTGTGGTTTACATATTATAAAATATTAATTACAAAGAAGGCCATTAGTGGTCAGTGGTCAGTCGTCACGTGAGGTCACAGACCCTGAGCTGCTTTGGGGATTAGCTTGGACGGTTACAAAGCATGGCTTGCTTCTGCAGTGTTTTAAAAATTGAGGTTGGAGAGTTGAAGGAGGAGGTCTTGCTTCTCCAGGAGGAGATTAGGAGGCTGAAGGTCCACCTCAATGGGTCTGGGAGAGAGTGTGAGGTGGCTGGAGTTGTGGGGAATGAGGCTTCTAGCAGTGAGGTGCAGTCTGTCTCTCGCTGTGAGGAGGCTGTAGTTGGGGAGGTAGCAACGGATACCAGCAGTGAGGTGCAGTCCAGCACCTGCTACAAGTGGCGAGTGGTTCACAGTAATGGGAGGCGCATCAGAGTAAGGAAAGTTAAGAGTGAAGATCTGAAGGTAGGAAATGGCTTCTCTGTTCTTCAGGATGAATGTACTTCAGTGGCCAGTGAAGGTAAGGGTACTACTGCCCCTGCTAATGGAGGTAAGCACATTCTTGTGGTTGGTGACTCTCAGGTAAGATATATTGACCGTGCATTTTGTAATAGGAATAAGAAGATGAGAGATAGAGTGTGCTTCCCTGGAGCTGGTGTTGGGGACATTGTCAACAGGCTGGATAATATCATGTCAGGTAATGGGAACAAGCCCATTATCTGTCTCAGTGCTGGTGGAAATGATATTGGGAAGGGTAGGAGAGAAGAGCTGCTAGATAAGTACAGGTCAGCTATAGATTTCATTAAGTCTAAGGGAGGGATCCCAATCATATGTAGCATCTTGCCTAGAAGGGGAGTAGGAAATGAATGGTTGTCTAGGGCAATTGGTGTAAATTGCTGGCTAGACAGATACTGCAAGGAACTTGCAATCCCATTCATTGACAACTGGAACAACTTTTATGGCAAACATGATATGTATGCAAGGGATGGGGTACATCTCTCTGGGGCTGGGGTGGTAGCACTTGCAGACTCGATTGAGAAGGCCATTGGTGAAATGCCTATGATTTTAAACTGATGGAAGATAGAGGTATGGGTGTGTGTGGGAAACAAGCAGGTTGCAACACTTGGGTTGGAAACAGTAAATGTATAAAAGGCATTCAGCATAAAGTTATAAATAAAGACAATAGATCAGGTCAGCAAACAAAGGGGGACAGCAGAGGGCAGCAAGGGACTAGCTCCCTTAAGGTTTACTATACTAATAGCAGGAGTGTAAGAAATAAGATAGATGAGCTAAGATTAATTGCAAGTGCAGGAAACATAGATATTATTGCTATAACAGAGACCTGGCTCAATCTGAAAGATAGAGAGATGCCCTCTGAATGTCACATACAAGGCTATAAATTATTCCACACTGACAGGGTCAACAGGAAAGGTGGTGGAGTAGCGATGTATGTCAGAGACAATTTAAATTGTTGTGTTAGACAAGATATTAAATTAGAAGCGTCAGCCACTGAATCTGTTTGGTTACAGCTTCTCGAGGGCCGAGAAAAACTAATTTTGGGTGTGACTTACAGGGCCCCAAATCTTGATAGGGAGTGCAGTAAACTTCTATGGGACGAAATTCGTAAGGCATCTACATTTGACAGGAAATTTAGAGTCAGGTGACTTTCTTGATACGATCCAGGATTGTTTTTTAAAACAGTTTGTGACAGAGCCAACTAGGGGAAATAACCTCCTTGACTTGGTTCTTGCCAGTAGGGAAACACTAATTAATAATCTTGAGGTTAATGATGAGCTTGGGGAAAGTGATCACAAATCATTCAGTTTTAATATATCATGGAATTCCCCTAATAATGGCAATCAAGTCTCCGTCCCTGACTTTCGCTTGGCTGATTTCATAGGATGAAAAATTACTTAGGTGGGCTGAACTGGAATGACCTGACTAAGGGTCAGGTAGGTGGTGATGGTTGCCGATATGATGATTTCCAGGGCATAGTTCTAGCTGCTCAGTCAAATTATGTTCCAAATAGGGAAATCAGATCAAACAAAAATGATCCTAAATGGATGAACAATAGATTAAAATATCTGATTGGTCAAAAGAGAGGCATATATAGGCAAATCAAAAGAGGAGAGGGGCAATTAAGAAATCGATATATTCAATTAAAGAGAGAAATAAAAAAGGGAATTAGAAAAGCAAAAAGAGATTATGAGGTTAAAGTTGCAAGAGAATCGAAGACTAACCCAAAAGGATTCTTTCAGGTATACAGAAGTAAGATCAGGGACAAGATAGGCCCACTCAAAAGTTCCTCGGGTCAGCTCACTGACAGTGATAAGGAAATGTGTAGAATTTTTAACACATACTTCCTCTCAGTTTTTACACAGGAGGATACCAGCGATATTCCAGTAATGATAAATTATGTAGAACAGGACGATAATAAACTGTGCACGATTAGGGTCACAAGTGACATGGTCCTTAGGCAAATAGATAAATTAAAACCTAACAAATCCCCAGGCCCTGATGAACTGTATGCAAGGGTTCTAAAGGAATGTAAAGAGGAGCTTAGCACACCTTTGGCTAATCTTTTCAACATATCACTACAAACTGGCATGGTGCCAGATAAGTGGAAAATGGCAAATGTGATACCTATTTTCAAAACAGGTGACAGGTCCTTAGCTTCGAACTATAGACCAATAAGCCTAACCTCCATAGTGGGAAAATTTATGGAATCAATAATTGCCGAGGCAGTTCGTAGCCACCTTGAAAAGCATAAATTAATCAACGAATCTCAGCATGGTTTTACAAAGGAGCGTTCCTGCCTTACGAATTTATTAAATTTTTTCACTAAGGTATTTGAGGAGGTAGATCATGGTAATGAATATGATATTGTGTATATGGACTTCAGTAAGGCTTTTGACAGGGTCCCACATCAGAGACTATTGAGGAAAATTAAAGCACATGGAATAGGAGGAGAAATTTTTTCCTGGATAGAGGCATGGTTGACAAATAGGCAGCAGAGAGTTTGCATAAATGGGGAGAAATCAGAGTGGGGAAGCGTCACGAGCGGTGTTCCACAGGGGTCAGTGTTGGGCCCCCTGCTGTTCACAATCTACATAAACGACATAGATGAGGGCATAAAGAGCGACATCGGCAAGTTTGCCGATGACACCAAAATAGGCCGTCGAATTCATTCTGACGAGGACATTCGAGCACTCCAGGAAGATTTGAATAGACTGATGCAGTGGTCGGAGAAGTGGCAGATGCAGTTTAATATAGACAAATGCAAAGTTCTAAATGTTGGACAGGACAATAACCATGCCACATATAAACTAAATAATGTAGATCTTAATATTACGGATTGCGAAAAAGATTTAGGAGTTCTGGTTAGCAGTAATCTGAAACCAAGACAACAGTGCATAAGTGTTCGCAATAAAGCTAATAGAATCCTTGGCTTCATATCAAGAAGCATAAATAATAGGAGTCCTCAGGTTGTTCTTCAACTCTATACATCCTTGGTTAGGCCTCATTTAGATTATGCTGCACAGTTTTGGTCACCGTATTACAGAATGGATATAAATTCTCTGGAAAATGTACAAAGGAGGATGACAAAGTTGATCCCATGTATCAGACTGGTGGCCTGGTGGTTAACGCTCTCGCTTCACACGGCGAGGGTCTGGGTTCGATTCCCAGCCAGAGTAGAAACATTGGACGTGTTTCTTTCAACCTGTTGTCTATGTTCCCCATCAGTAAAATGGGTACCTGGGTGTTAGTCGACTGGTGTGGGTCGCATCCTGGGACACTGACCTAAGGAGGCCTGGTCACAGACCGGGCCGCGGGGGCGTTGACCCCCGGAACTCTCTCCAGGTAAACTCCAGGTATGAGGATAGACTAAGGGCCCTGAAACTGCACTCTCTAGAAAGACGTAGAATTAGGGGGGATATGATTGAGGTGTATAAATGGAAGACAGGAATAAATAAAGGGGATGTAAATAGTGTGCTGTAAATATCTAGCCTAGACAGGACTCGCAGCAATGGTTTTAAGTTGGAAAAATTCAGATTCAGGAAGGATATAGGAAAGTATTGGTTTGGTAATAGAGTTGTGGATGAGTGGAACAAACTCCCAAGTACAGTTATAGAGGCCAGAACGTTGTGTAGCTTTAAAAATAGGTTGGATAAATACATGAGTAGATGTGGGTGGGTGTGAGTTAGACCTGATAGCTTGTGCTACCAGATCGGTTGCCGTGTTCCTCCCTTAAGTCAATGTGACCTGACCTGACTAGGTTGGGTGCATTGGCTTAAGCCGGTAGGAGACTTGGACCTGCCTCGCATGGGCCAGTAGGCCTTCTGCAGTGTTCCTTCGTTCTTATGTTCTTATTAGCATCCCTAGGCATTTCGGGCAGATAATCCTAAGTCTTACTCTATATTGACACAGGTTATGGAGCATACTGATATAAATGTTAGGTAACTGCAGTGATTAATTAGATTTATAATAGTGAGGCAGTACAAAACATACAACAATATTACAATTAGTAAATTTAGTAATGGGAATGAACCATACCCCCGGCCGGGATTGAACCCGCGGTCATAGAGTCTCAAAACTCCAGCCCGTCGCGTTAGCCACTAGACCAGCTAGCCACAATAAGATTCATCCAACTAGGTACATTTCTACACCATAGGAAAGTTAGCACAGGCACCTCTGTGACCACAAACGCAAGTTTTTACAGACGAATCTCCAGCTAGCGTGGCCGTGACGAACTCTAGCTCAAGTCCCTTCACTGCCGTCAACATGACTCAAGAAATCGTAATGACACGATTGCAAATAAACCATACCCCCGGCCGGGATTGAACCCGCGGTCATAGAGTCTCAAAACTCCAGCCCGTCGCGGGTTCAATCCCGGCCGGGGGTATGGTTTATTTGCAATCGTGTCATTACGATTTCTTGAGTCATGTTGACGGCAGTGAAGGGACTTGAGCTAGAGTTCGTCACGGCCACGCTAGCTGGAGATTCGTCTGTAAACACTTGCATTTGTGGTCACAGAGGTGCCTGTGCTAACTTTCCTATGGTGTAGAAATGTACCTAGTTGGATGAATCTTATTGTGGCTAGCTGGTCTAGTGGCTAACGCGACGGGCTGGAGTTTTGAGACTCTATGACCGCGGGTTCAATCCCGGCCGGGGGTATGGTTTATTTGCAATCGTGTCATTACGATTTCTTGAGTAATGGGAATGGTTTTGTCTTGGCATGGTACACAGTTTCTGTTAAAGCTCCTACACTGGGGTATCTCAGGCAAACTTAGGACTAACTGAAGATTTATTAGACAACAGATATATTAGGAATTTTATGTTTATAGTTTTTTGGGTGAGTGTAAGTGTAGATTACGGAGAATTACAGATATCGAGAGTAAGTCTATTTTGTTTTGGATGTGTTCATGATACAAAAAGATAAAAGGTGGTTTTCACATTATTAGCTGATGATGAGGTGTGTTAGGGAGATAAGATTTTTTTTTAACAAGTTTTGAAAATGGTGGTTGAGTCTGCAGTTTTAGTTTTCAGGCAGGGAGTTCCAGATTTTAGGCCTTTTTATGTACATCGAAGTTTTGAAGAGATCTAGCTGGACACGAGGAATGTCATAGAGATTTTTGTGTCTGGTGTTGTGGCTATGGGTCCTGCTGCAACTATCAACAAATTGTTTTAGTTCAGGGTTTATTATTAGATTTTATGGTTCTGTAAACGTAGGCTGCACAGTAGTAAGTATGAATGTTTTGTACAGAGAGTAAGTTTAGGTCTTCGAAGAGTGGGGGGGGGGAAGGGGGTGTTCTCTGGTATTGGATTACGTGGTAATTTTTATTGCAGCATTTTGTTAGGTTATTATTGGGGCTTTATGTGGGTTGCCGCTGTTCACCCTCAAGCACAAATAGCATAGGTTAGGTAGGGATAGATGAGTGAATAATATAGTGTGAGTAGGACTGATTGTGGTACGTAGTAGCATATCTTTGAGAGGATCCCAACAGCTTTGGATACTTTTTTGCTAGGTGTTGGATATGGGTGTTGAATTTCAGGTTGCTGTCAAGGTTCAGACCCAGGAATTTGACCTCATTATGTTTAGTAATAAGAGTGTTGTCGATCGTAATGTTCAGTTGGGCATCACCTCTTCTGCCCCCATACATAATTTAGAAGGTTTTGTTAATATTTAGTGTAAGTTTATTGGCAGTCATCCAGGTCGATATTTTTACTAGTTCTTCATTAACACTAGTGTTGAGTGAGGCAAGATTAGGGTGGGAGATGACCTAAGTCGTGTCATCTTTAAGGTGTTAAGATACAGTTGGAAGATCATTGATGTAAAGAGGAAGAGCAGGGGACCAAGGACACTTCCCTGTGGCACTCCTGTATCCAGTGGTCTTGTTGATGAGGTTGTGTCCTTAATAGAGACGTATTGATGTTTGTTAGTAAAGTAGGATTTGAGATATGTAAGTGTGTGGCCTCTTATACCTTAATGATCAAGTTTGTGGAGTAGGGTGCGGTCGTTGGGGCAAAACAATCATATATATATATATATGTGTCCATGTATCTAAGATTGACACTTTGCTCTTCGGATTTGAAGGAAGGAGCACCGATTACTTTGTCTTCCCGAACCACCACTTGCTGACAGCTAGTAAAGAGAGAAGGGAGGGGGAGGGTTAGGCTCCTCCTTTAGGCTTAGTTTTTTTCTAACGGCCCAGTCTTATGATTTTTCATGAGTATTAACAGTCATTCAAATCGTATATCCTGATTTTTTTTATAAATATTAACTGAGAAATAAAAACATGAAAAGCAAAAGTTGATTTTTATATACATTATTACGCAATAAAGAAATAACATACAGCTTCCCAAAAACAATATTTTTTTAGCAATTAAAAAGTAAAAAAAAATCCCGAAAATGGAGAACCGAAAGTGTCAAGATTGTCTCGAATATTCCTCCCTGGAGCGTTGTATAGTCCTTTCGGGTTTAGCTCCTTAATTAATTTAAATAATAATCAACAAGAATTTCTTAGAAAATTCGTAAACAACTATAAACAATAGCGAGACTCTGTGAATATAATCTTGTAGAACAGGCATTTATCTATAATATTTCCAAAATTCAAGTTTGTTGCTCCATAAAATTATGAATTAAATATATGAAGACTCAATTGTTGTTCACACGTAGAAGTATTTTATAAGATTATTTCTCATATTTGCTATCCCCCCCCCAAAAAAAAATTATGCTAATTTTCAGAGGGACCTACCCTAACTAATGCAAAATTTATGCAAATAGAAGCTTGTAAGGTTGCTTGGTTTATAAGGTTTAAGGCTTATCATTCATGAAGTTTTCCTTAGGCTACATGTCTTCCATAACTTTCCAAACCTAAGATATATCTGTATTGAAAGTTTGAAAACAACCAGAGAAGGATTTCTGGGGTTATCGCCCAAGAATCAAATCAGGGAATGATCTATTATATAACACTGACCAGTGGGCTACTGTACATGTCAGTAGCTGCATGAACCTTTCCCTAGTTACAGTACACCAGTGTTGAAAATTTAAAGCTAATCAAATGAGGTATTCTCTAATTATATACGAAAATTTCAAGCTAACGATGTAAGGCACCACTGGAGGTACCAGTTTAGAATTGTAAGTTTTCATAAATGCATATTGGTTCTGTACTCCGATAGACAGTATTACCAAGAATTGGCCTTGATTCTGGTGAAGTGCTCTTGATCCGAGAAATTGGAAGTATCCTCCCCTTCCTTGGCCTAAACTTGACTTACTTTCCATTCAACAGTCCTGATTACCTTTATGGGTTTGGCGTTTCTCTTGTTAATAATAGCAATTATAATACCAAAAATTTCGTAGGTCCTTATTTATAAGTAGGTACAAAGCGATAATCAGTGTTTAAGCAAAGTGTTGACGATTAATTAAGACTTTAGACATATGCATACACCTATACCTGGAAAATAATTGCAAATGCAACAAATGTACAGAGAACTTTCACGGCACACATAAGTACGATAAAGCACCTAAATTACTGAGAACGGTTGAAGTTCCTTGATTTATATTCCCTGGAACGCAGGCGAGAAAGATACACGATAATATACACTTGGAAAATCCTAAAAGGGTTAGTACCAAACTTCCACACAAAAATCAATCCCTACAAAAGCAAAAGACTCGGCAGAAGATGCAACATTCTCCCAATGAAAAGCAGGGGCGCCGAGTACACTAAGAGGCAACACAGTAAGTGTCAGGGACCCAAGACTGTTCAACTGCCTCCCCGCATACATAAGGGGGATTACAAATAGACCCCTGGCTGTCTTCAAGAAGGCACTGTACAGACACCTGAAGTCGGTATCTGATCAGCCGGGCTGTGGTTCATATGTCGATTTACGTGCTGCCAGCCGTAACAGCCTGCTTGATCAGACACTGATCCACCACGATGTCTGGTCTCAGACCGGGCAGCGGGAGCGTTGACCCCCGAAACCCTCTCCAGGTATTATATATATATATATATATATATATATATATATATATATATATATATATATATATATATATATATATATATATATATATATATATATATATATATATATATATGCAATAAGATCACGTAAACAGGTGATATCACAATATGCAAAACAACCACTGTGAAAGAATAGTGAAATTCCAAGCGCTTTTCGTAGCCTATGTTAGGTCCTTAATTGATTATGCTGCTCCCATGTGATAATAGCTAGAGAAAGTTCTCTCCGACCCTTGGAGTTAATGCAAAATGAAGCTCTCAGAATTATTCATGGGGTGTCCCAAATCTACAAAGGTTCTTAATATGAGGAAGGAGCTTGGTATTTCTAGTATCAGTGATAGGATTGTTGAGATTAACACTGTACTCGGTATTAGAATGTTAAGAAATGAACCAGACACTGTCACAGTGAATCTTACCAAGTGTCTAGAGGTAAATACACACAGATCTAAATGGATTCTGAAAACGTGCAATTGCATTATGTTTTATAGCCTGCATGAACTGTATCACTGTAGGCAACAAGAACATTTCTCCCCTCAAAGTTTATTCTCTATAAGGATTACAATGCTGAGTTTACAGAAATTTGGTTATTGTTTGGTTTACATGTAGTAAAATTGTGATTACAGAGTGTACCACTAGAACGCTTAGCATGGCTAGGCATTTCGGGCATACTTAGTTTTATTCTTAATTGTAAAATATTACAAATTATGAGGTAAGTTGGTATTATGGCTAAGTGACTAAATACTAGTTTGTGAGTTTAGCAATGTGAATGCTTTTGTTTTGGCACAGTATGTAGTTTCAGTATTGGAGTATCACAGGATTCATTATTTTAAGACTGAGATTAATATTTCTGTTTATGGTCAAATGAGTGAGCGAGTGTAAGTGTGAACCACCAGGTGGTATTCGTGTAGTTAGTTGACGGGGTGTATCAGGGAGATAAGATGTTTTCTAATGGTAGTTTTGAAGGTGATGAATGTGTCTGTAGTTCTAGAGTTCTCAGGTAGGGTATTCCAGATTTTAGGGCCTTTGACATACATTGAATTTTTGTAAAGGTTTAGTCGGACACGGGGAATGTCGTAGAGATGTTTGTGTCTGGTGTTATGCCTGTGGGTTCTGTCACAACTATCAAGAAAGCGTTTTAGGTCAAGGTTGATATTAGAGTTTAAGGCCCTGTAGATATAGATTGCACAGTAGTAAGTGTGGATGTACTGAACTGGGAGTAAGTTTAGATCTTTGAAGAGTGGGGGGGTGTGCTGCCAGGGATGGGATTTAGTGATTATTCTTACTGCAGCTTTTTGTTGGGTTATTATTGGCTTTAGGTGTGTTGCTGCAGTTGATCCCCAAGCACAAATAGCATAGGTGAGGTATGGATAAATAAGTGAGTGGTATAGTGTGAGAAGGGCATTTTGCGGCACCTAGTATCGTATCTTGGAGAGGATCCCAACCGTTTTGGATACTTTTTTGGCTATATGCTGGATATGGGTGCTGAAATTCAGGTTGTTGTCAAGGTATAAGCCTAGGAATTTTCCCCCATTATTTCTGGTAATTAGAGTGTTGTCAATCTTAATGTTAATTTGTGCATCTCCTGCTCTGCTACCAAACATAATATAGTAAGTTTTGTCAGTGTTAAGCGTAAGTTTATTGGCTGTCATCCAAGTCGATATTTTAATCAGCTCCTCATTCACAATGGTGTTGAGGGTGGCAAGATTAGGGTGAGAGATGACATAAGTCGTGTCATCAGCAAAGAGAATGGGTTTCAGGTGTTGGGATACGTTTGGAAGGTCATTGATGTATATGAGGAAGAGCAGGGGACCAAGGACACTTCCCTGCGGAACTCCAGTATCAAGTGGCCGTGTTGATGATGCCGTGTCTTTAATGGTGACGTACTGATACCTATTAGTAATGTAAGATTTGAAATAAGCAAGTGCATGGCCTCTTATACCGTAGTGGTCAAGTTTGTGGAGTAGGATTTCGTGGTTTACTGTGTCAAAAGCTTTTCTTAGGTCAATAAAAATTCCTAGTGGATATTCCTTATTTTCCAATGCTGTGTAAAGCAGATCTAGCATTTTTATGATTGCATCATTAGTGCTTTTATTTTTCCTGAATCCAAACTGGCAGGGGTTGAGTATGTTTTGAGCCGTTATAAATGAATACAGTCTCCTGTGCACGAGTTTCTCAAAGATTTTGGATAGCAATGGTAAGTTAGATATTGGCCTATAGTTGTTTAAGTCTGTAGGGTCACCACCTTTATGTATTGGTGTAACCCTTGCCATCTTGAGTAGTTTCGGGAAGGTGCTAGTCTCTATTGACTTGTTAAAAAGTAATGAAATAGCATGCAAAAGGACATGGGCCGCTCGCTTGTACAGTAATGGTGGGACATGAGACAGATTCCCCGAGTTATTTTTAAGTGACTTTATGATCTCAATGACTTCCGTGGGCTCAGTTGGTGCAAGATAGAAGGAATTAGGGAAATTTCCATCTAGGTAGTCCCCGGTATGGGCATTGGTATGTGGGATTTTACTGGCGAGATTAGATCCTATGTTTGAGAAGAAGTCGTTTATCTTGTTAGCTGTGTCAGTGGGATGTAGTGGTGTTTCATTAGGTTTAGTTAGGACAATATTCTTGGTTTTTCTCAGTTTGTGGGTCCCTAGAATCTGAGAGAGTGTTTTCCAGGTCTTTTTTATATCTCCTCTAGTGTCTGTGAATCTACTGGAGTAGTATAGTTGTTTGGCTTTTTTTATTACTTTGGTGAGAGCTGATGAATAGTGTTTAAGAGTATCTTTGTGTATTAAGCCCTGTCTATACTGTTTTTCATATTGGTGTTTCTTGTCAATGGATTTCAGAATGGTGCTGGTTAGCCATGGGCAACCAAGCCGTTTGTTTGTGATCTGTTTTGTTTTTATAGGACAATGTTTGTTGTATAGTCTAAGTAATTTGTTAAGAAAGATGTCTGTCCAGTCATCAATACCATTGGCCTTGGAGAATTCTGTAGGCCAATCAACAGTCTCTAGGTCAGCTGTGAACTTCCTTACTGAGGCCTCGTCATGGAGTCTAAATGAGACTTTGTTGTATTCAAGTGGTGGTTTACTAATGTTTGTCAGGAGGAAGGTAGGGTAGTGGTCTGTAGTGCTATCTGTGATTATCCCTGATTTAAGGGGGGCTAGTATATTGGTCCATATGTGGTCTATTATGGTTGCACTTGTCTCAGTGAGCCTGGTTGGTTTAGTTATTGTTGGTATGAGAAGTGTGTTGTTCATATTGTTGATGAAATCAGTTACAGGCTGATCATCTAGTAAGCCAAGGTTGATGTTGAAGTCTCCAGCTAAGAGAAGGTTTTTTTCAAATTCAAATTCAAATTCAAAGTTTATTCTCTATAAGGATTACAATGCTGAGTTTACAGAAATTTGGTTATTGTTTGGTTTAACATGTAGTAAAATTGAGATTACAGAGTGTACCACTAGAACGCTTAGCATGGCTAGGCATTTCGGGCATACTTAGTTTTATTCTTAAATGTAAAATATTACAAATTATGAGGTAAGTTGGTATTATGGCTAAGTGACTAAATACTATTTTGTGAGTTTAGCAGTGTGAATGCTTTTGTTTTGGCACAGTATATAGTTTTAGTATTGGAGTATCACAGGATTCATTATATTAAGACTGAGATTAATATAGTGGTGGCTTGTGATGCTGTGTAATAAAGGCAGTTACTTTCCAATAGGTGGTGCTTATTCATTTGTCTGTTTGTTATTAGTGACTTTAATTTCTCACTGAAATTTGGGATGTTTGTGTGAGGTATCCGGTAAATGGCACCGATTGTTATAGGCGTCTTAAGGTTTTTTACAGTAAAATTAGCAAAAATGTATTCCCCATATTCATCACTAAAGCAAGTGGTGCTAAGACAAGATAATTTGTTAGAGTAATAGATTGCAATACCACCCCCAGCTTGGTTTGTTCTGCAGTTGTGAATTGCTGTGTATCCTGGTAGAGGGTAGATATCTATTGTGACCTGCTTAAGCCAGGTCTCAGTAAGAATAATGCAGGAGAAGGGTGTCTTTAGTGATTCAAGGAGTGCTAGGAGGTCATCATAGTGTTTGCTTAAGGACCTGATGTTGTAGTTAAGTACTGATAGACTTTTAGCATTGTTTAGGATAGTGGTGGCTTGTGATGCTGTGTAATAAAGGCAGTTACTTTCCAATAGGTTTTGATTGGGTGTCAGATTATGGAGGTTTAGATCAGGGTCAACGTGATCAATCATCTTCTAGGAAGATGAGTTCATTTAATATCACATACCTGCAAGTCCCTCCCAAGAAGCTCATTGCTAGTAATCCCTTCCTTAAATCACTTGTTAGAGCAACTGCTCAAGAAGAAATTTCTCGCCTAGCTGGTAGTAATAAGTTATCACAAGTTATATACACTGATGGATCTAAACAGGAGTCTTCTGGCAGGGCTGCATCTGCTCTTGTTGCCACCTCCCTAGTTAAGAACGATAGATAATAAACTTGTTGAACTAGGCATGGAAATTAACAACTGGGCGTCTACATTGCAAACTGAATTGTCTACAATCCTAATGGCGCTAAAGCTAACAACTTATGACTCTGAGCTTGACTCTATCATCATTACTGAGTCTATGTCATCACTGAATGCTCTTAACTCATATAATGACTCCAACAAAATGTTCATTGGAGAAGCCAGGTATAGATACTCAAAAATCAGGGACAAAGGAATTAATGTACAATTGCTATGGATCCCATCACACATTGGATTACTCCTTCATGATAAAGTTGATATGTTAGCCAAGAAGAGTGCCCAGAAGGAGAACGTAGAATATAACTTTGGTATATCTGTGTCTAACATTAGGAATAATATTAGGAGAGAAGTAAATAATGAAAATGATTGTTATAGGAATGCACTTTGAAGCCTAAGGAGATCTATAACCCACTATGATAACATGAACATAGATAAGTATGTTTATGGAGCAACTTGCAATGTGAACACTGACTGATGTTGTAGTGGCCAGGCTTAGGCTTGGTTACAATTTTTCTGGTAGTTTAGGAGACAGATGATGATCAAACTAAATGTAAATTATGTGATCAGGCATATGGTCACTGTCTTGAACACTATGTGCTTAATTGTCCACTTATTGAGGAATACAGAGATAGACAGTATAATAACCTATGTGACATGTCAAGATATCTTATTAATGACAATAAAATACCAGATATACTAAGCTTCCTGAATTTGCTTGTAACAGATAAGTGAATTATACATATGTAGATATAAAATCGTTTGTACTCCTGTTAACCCTTTGGGGCCTGGTTCCTAGGCCTTTTGTGTATCCATATCTTCTTGCGCTACCGTCCACAGGATGGATATGGGGTGCACAATAAACTAGTCACTTCGGTGGCAAAATCTAATCTTTCGTGACTTCTCACATTATCAAGGAACTATGTGAGAAGTCACGAAAGCGTTTGGAGCGTGTTAAATAGGAGTGAATGGAGACGAATGGTATTTGGGACCTGACGAGCTGTTGGAGTGTGGTCAGGGAAATATTTAGTGAAGGGATTCAGGGAAACCGGTTATTTTATATAACCGGACTTGAGTCTTTGGAATGGGAAGTACAATGCCTGCACTCTAAAGGAGGGGTTTGGGATATTGGCAGTTTGGAGGGATGTATTGTGTATTTTTATACGTATATACTTCTAAGCTATTGTATTCTGGGCACCTCTGCAAAAACAGTGATTATGTGTGAGTGAGGTGAAAGTGTTGAATGATGAAAGTATTTTCTTTTTGGGGATTTTCTTTTTTTTTTTGAGTCACCCTGCCTCGGTGGGAGACGGCCGACTTGTTGAATATATATATATATATATATATATATATATATATATATATATATATATATATATATATATATATATATATATATATATATATATGTGTGTGTGTGTGTGTGTGTGTGTGTGTGTGTGTGTGTGTACTCACCTATTTGTACTCACCTATTTGTGGTTGCAGGGGTCGAGTCCTAGCTCCTGGCCCCGCCTCTTCACCGGTTGCTACTAGGCCCTCTCTCTCCCCGCTCCATGAGCTTTATCAAACCTCGTCTTAAAACTGTGTATGGTTCCTGCCTCCACTACGTCATTTTCTAGGCTATTCCACTGCCTTACAACTCTATGACTGAAGAAATACTTCCTACTATCTCTCTGACTCATTTGTGTCTTCAACTTCCAATTGTGGCCTCTTGTTTCTGTGTCCCCTCCCTGGAACATCCTGTCTTTGTCCACCTTGTCTATTCCACGCAGTATTTTATATGTCGTTATCATGTCTCCCCTGACCCTCCTGTCCTCCAGTGTGGTCAGGCCGAATTCCCTTAATCTTTCCTCATAGGACATTCCCCTTAGCTCTGGAACTAACCTTGTCGCAAACCTTTGTACTTTCTCTAGTTTCTTGACGTGCTTTATCAAGTGCGGGTTCCAAACAGGTGCTGCATACTCCAGTATGGGCCTGACATACACGGTGTACAGTGTCTTGAATGATTCCTTACTAAGGTATCGGAATGCTGTTTCTCAGGTTTGCCAGGCGCCCATATGCTGCAGCAGTTATCTGATTGATGTGTGCTTCCGGAGACATGCTCGGTGTTATACTCACCCCAAGATCTTTCTCCTTGAGTGAGGTTTGCAGTCTTTGGCCACCTAGCCTATACTCTGTCTGTGGTCTTCTGTGCCCCTCCCCCATCTTCATGACTTTGCATTTGGCAGGATTAAATTCGAGAAGCCATTTGCTGGACCAGGTGTCCAGTCTGTCCAGGTCTCTTTGAAGTCCTGTGTGTGTGTGTGTGTGTGTGTGTGTGTGTGTGTGTGTGTGTGTGTGTGTGTGTGTGTGTGTGTGTGTGTATTTATTTATTTATTTATTTGTAGGGGGTGAAAGTGGTTTTGTGAAAGGGGCCTGGACATACAGCAGGCGTGTGTGAGCGTGTTGGATAGGAGTGAATGGAGATGAATGGTTTTTGGGTCCTGATGAGCTGTTGGAGTGGAAGCAGGGTAATATTTTGTAAAGGGATTCAGGGAAACCGGTTAGCCGGACTTGAGTCCTGGAGGTGGGAGGTGCAATGCATTCACTTTATAGGAGGGGTTTGAGATATTGGCTGTTTGGAGTGACAGCTGTCATATCTGGGCACCTCTGCGAAGACAGTATTATGTGTGAATGATACCTGGAGTTTACCTGGAGAGAGTTTCGGGGGTCAACGCCCCCGCGGCCCGGTCTGTGACCAGGCCTCCTGGTGGATCAGCGCCTGATCAACCAGGCTGTTGCTGCTGGCTGCACGCAAACCAACGTACGAGCCACAGCCCGGCTGATCAGGAACTGACTTTAGGTGCTTGTCCAGTGCCAGCTTGAAGACTGCCAGGGGTCTGTTGGTAATCCCCCTTATGTGTGCTGGGAGGCAGTTGAACAGTCTCGGGCCCCTGACACTTATTGTATGGTCTCTTAACGTGCTAGTGACACCCCTGCTTTTCATTGGGGGGATGGTGCATCGTCTGCCAAGTCTTTTGCTTTCGTAGTGAGTGATTTTCGTGTGCAAGTTCGGTACTAGTCCCTCTAGGATTTTCCAGGTGTATATAATCATGTATCTCTCCCTCCTGCGTTCCATGGAATACAGGTTTAGAAACCTCAAGCGCTCCCAGTAATTGAGGTGTTTTATCTCCGTTATGCGCGCCGTGAAAGTTCTCTGTACATTTTCTAGGTCGGCAATTTCACCTGCCTTGAAAGGTGCTGTTAGAGTGCAGCAATATTCCATCTTCGGTGGAAGATGGCCGGTTTGTTGAAAGAAGAAATATATATATAGTATATATATATATATATATATATATATATATATATATATATATCACTTTGTATATTTTTCAGGTGAGGTCAATGGTCACTACATGTACCTGGACTACGCAGACAGCAGAGAAACAAAAAGTTTGCTCTCCAGTATAATTGTAAAAAGCACTGAGGACTACGTGTATGTATTGTATATGTAACGAAATGCTAATATAAAACTAATTAAACATTATTGGCCAGTGCCAATAATGTTTAATTGCCTGACTGCCTCCCCCCTTAAAGTGGAAGAACTACTAGGCTGGGGAGGAATGTTATAAGGATTCCTTGCATATATTATTATTATTATTATTATTATTATTATTATTATTATTATTATTATTATCAGATCTAAGCGAGGTGATAATTTATAGTTGACAATCTGTAATAATTGGGTTTTGCAATTTATTTCAGTCTTCATGCACAATAAAATAAAAGTTTTTCGGGGTTTTCTTTAATATTTATATACTTAACTGCTCGCTTTTTTTTTATTAAATAAATTCTACAATATTAAATGATTTATGCAACAGACGACTATATTTTTGGCCCATGGAGAAAACTTTTTTTTGTGGCATTACCAAAAACAGTTTTCTTCCCATAAGCACAAAATATAAATGTCTCTGTTGCACAACTTACTTATTGTTGGAGAAATTTGCATAGCTTGTTTTCCAAGCACTTAAAGCAAATATTGAACATTATTATTAATATTAGTATTAGTAATAGTACGGTATTAGTAATGGTGGTATCATACCTGTTTAACCCATACTGGTTTAGTGCTTGTTTTTAATGACTATATTCACATGAAAGCGCTAAACTCGAAAGGGAAAATGGAAGGTAATAAAGCTTGAACAAAAGGGAGGGAAGCTCCAGTTCCCTGAATCAAGAACCTTTACCAGCATCAAGGTACGCCCGTGTAGGGAATGGAGGTATAAAGAAATACAACATGTAAGTGAAAGGGATAATTGTATGGAGATGTGCAAGTTATACATGAGTCACTATAAGTAAACATATTTAACTTGGTCAGCATATGATATTATACTTAATATGAACTGATAAGTAAATAATAATTAATATGCTGTTTTTTTTGCTTTCCTAGTTTGAATATTTATCTGTACAGTATGTAAAATATTTTAAGAACTGAAGTTTTTAAACGTAAACTAATTGCTGTTTGTCGTGCTTTTTATTTTCATTTTTTTGGGGGTATTGAAGATGATTTCTTTAAAAATATATTTGATTTATATATTTGCATTTTATAGTCTGCATCCTTTATTTCAGATGTGTAAAATGGTACTATTATATAGACGGCCCAGCAAATATGACCGCTAATTTGCAAGTTTCTGTTATCGGTGCTGATGTTTTTTGGGAGATTAATACACCTGAGGGAAACGTCTGGAACCTTGGCACCTTAACTGCACAAATTATTGGTGACTTTAATGTAAGTTGACTATCTCCTCCATTTATATATAAGTATTACTCTTACCTTTTATAAACTAAGTAATACCTGGCTGCAAACAGCAACGAAGATATAATTCACGGTGTCATAGCTAAAAAAATTGTAGCCACGAAACACCAGAAACCATTCATCACACCAGAAACAATATTGACACTGACCTCATCCTGAGTCTGTTGTCCTGTTTTGGTACCCTTAATTACATAAATGATAAATATGAAGACAAACTAGAGAGAGAGCGTAGAAAATAGCAATAAAAAATGAAAATACTCAAAGCACTTAATCTGCTCTCCCTTTAACCGAGTATGTAAGAATCTGATTGCAACCTTTAAGATAATAAAAATGTAATGCACTCATACAGGACTAAGTACAAAGTGATTTTATTATGCTTAGCAACAATACGAAACTTAAGCAAGAGGTACAAACAAATGTAGGAAAGTTTTTTTTAGTTATTTAACACTAGAACACAAATCAAGATAAAGTTTTCGCAGTTATTGAACACTGTAACAGACAAACCACTTTAGTTATAAACGAAAAACAGTCTTTTAAAAATTGTTTGGCCAAACATTTTTTGAAATATCAGATTCAACTAACAATTATGTAGAGGCTGGCTATGGTCAATAGAACGTTGACATTAGTTGACAAAGACACCCCAGGAGACAGAGGAGAGCCCATAACGACACCGAAGGTTTGAGAATAATATTTGCCTTGGAAGGAAAAGGAATTTGAGTTCACACAAAGGCGAATAAGATCAAGAAAGACATCATTAGGTATTTCTTGTACTTGTTAACCTTTATATGGAATAATTGAAACTATTCTTCTTTCTACTATTGGTGTGCGCCCTTCCCTCTGGCTCCGCTATGTAGATGACATCTGTTTGGCCTCATGACTCTAGTTTCTTCCAACCATTTCTCAGTGCTCTTAATTTTGCCCCTTCCATTAAATTTAAAGCTGAATGGGAATCCAATTCTTTGCTTCCTTTCCTTGATGTTCATGTCTATCGCTCGGATACTGTAGGTTTTGTTTTTTCCGTGTATTGCAAAAGTAGTGAATGTACAGTGGCATGTACATTCACTACTTTTCTTATCATGCTTCTTATGGAAAATTTTCTAGGGTGTTTACCTGTATGTACCTCAACATTATATACATACCAGTAATCTCATTGGGAGACAATCATATTGTTTACCGTAGTCACCCCGTGTAGACATGTGAGAAAACTTAACCACCCCTGGTCGCACCAAGTGGTCCCCTCGACCTCACAATCTTATCCATATCTATCCGAGACCAGTATGGATTGGGTAGCACCCACAAGTACGGTGCTACTAATTAATTGTGGACTGTATAGATTATATTAGTTTAACTGAATGAAGGGGGGGGGGGTAGGACACACATGGATACATCCGTCAAGGAAAACATTTGTACATAATCCCACTACTTACCAGATGTTCTCTGGTGGTCACTTGATGTAGCTGGATCACTCGTAACCTATCTAATTATAACATACCACTACTGGCCAGTCTAAGGTTGCTATAACTAGAAGGGTTACTTAACTGTGGGTGATTGATATTCCTCATTTCTTGATTCACCATCTCATTTTCGATGTCCTGCTACACCGACACGATTCTCATTCCAGCAGGACGAGGTATCCGCTGGTTTGTCCTGCTTTAGACGTCGTGACTCAAGGAGTTTCCCTTTCCTCGTCTCGTTAACAACGAGGTCTAGCGTGTTCACTCGGAGCAAACGACTTATTTCACTTCACATATTCTCTTAACTTAGCGTTATTATCATTAATTACATTACAATTCACAAGCCGATTTAACGTCTCATAACTATTATACAAACTAGAGGTCACTCCATTAAGATCTGAGACCGATGCGTGATGATTAATCCAAGGGTAATTTTCCCCAGGACACAGTCCATTGTGACGCGTCAGTCACCCGGTCCTTCTCTTATCACACTTTTACCACTCTATTACTGTGGTCCCGTAAATCCCGTTCCCTCACTCTCCACCAGGAACAATTACGACACTTCTTATTATGAAATGAGGCCTATATTAATCCTTAGGCCACCGTGAACGTCAATTTCGTGGTTCCATGTTTTCTCAGCTTCCTCACCACCATTCAAAACAATACGCGCTCTCCCCCCCGCACATCCGCGCATGCGCAAAGGGAACTCTTGGTTCTACTCTTATTTTCAAATACATTTTTGACCCATATAGACACATTAAACACCTATTAGGCACTATAGTTTCGGAAAATCAAAAAATTTTCCACACTGCGGCCGGGCGGAGGTCGTTGCTAGACGACTTACATAATGTGGAGTACAATTTTCCCATCTTCACTGGCCACCCATATTTATTGAACCCTCAAAATGGACTAATTAGTGTTCCATTCTCTCAGGGGCATAAGCCTATGCTCCCTGGATTAATTTATTGGGCATACTGGAATTTTGAGACTTGAACAATAACAAGTCTCTCAGTATCCCAAGTCAGCCCCAGCACATTACTGCATATAGGCACCAACTCCATGGCCATCTATATTTATTGATCCCTCAAAATGGACTAATTAGTGTTCCATTCTCTCAGGGGCATAAGCCTATGCTCCCTGGATTAATTTATTGGGCATACTGGAATTTTGAGACTTTAACAATAACAAGTCTCTCAGTATCCCAAGTCAGCCCCAGCACATTACTGCATATAGGCACCAACTCCATGGCCATCTATATTTATTGATCCCTCAAAATGGACTAATTAGTGTTCCATTCTCTCAGGGGCATAAGCCTATGCTCCCTGGATTAATTTATTGGGCATACTGGAATTTTGAGACTTTAACAATAACAAGTCTCTCAGTATCCCAAGTCAGTCCCAGCACATTTCTTCATTATTTCATTAACCCCTTCACATATCCTCATTAGTTCCTCTTCAGTTGACGTCACACCCGGAAATTGTCCACATAAGATTATTTACCCAATTACTTCGCTCAGTGGACCGCCTGTGCATTTAAGGTGTGCATTTATCGTCGCCTGAAGTAAGAACAATTTATTATTTAACTGCTTATTAATTATATCATTATAAGCAGTCAACAATTTTGGTGTCTTGCTCAGTTCGCAGAGCTGGGCCCTTTAACTGTCCATACGCCATCCTATAATTAGTAGGTAATTCTGGACGGTCAAGCTTCCACGGAAGTCGCACCCAGTAATGTCCAGATTCACATTTAACATCCTTCAGGTATTGTTCCTGAGTAAAGGAATCATTTGGACTTTCCTCATTTACATTAATCCCTATGCTGTCCAGCTCCCACAAATTAGACTGGTTCAACATCATTCTCGATAGAAGAATACTTGTACTGGGTTGACCTTTCATGAGTAAGACACCGTGACCGTATTCACTACTTCCTCTAGTCATTATTACTAGGCGGTAGTCTGCCATATATTACATGGCCCGTACCAGTGTTGAGGAGAGTGACACCGTATGGTTTTGGGTTTATGCCCTTTATCCTGAATTTTTACATCCAACACCGGCAAGGCTACCTCAGCTAGGCCATCATTATTGCCATTAGCTGCAACCTTTACATCAGTCACTGTAGTGTCAGGGTTATTAACATTATCATTATTGTCACCATTATTATAAGAATCACATACAACCCTGCACATAACTGTATGGTGCTTTCCCTTGTTGCATTGATAGCAACTGTTCAATTTGGTATGACAATCCTTTACATTATGATTGTCTAGACATCTGATAAATCTGTCAAGTTCTTTCATTCTTTCCACTTTAATGTCCCATGAATTACAGGCATTACAATTTTTAGTGAAATGAGTACCCTGGCAGAAGAGGCAGTCTCTCTTTTCCTTGCCTGACCTCTTATTAACCGGGTTACACTTACCGAGGTACTTATTCCTCTTACCTTGATGTGAGGAACCACTATTACTGATTCCTGACTTGATATGTGCCTATTTAACTCTTAACTATGATTATTACCACTGGGATTAATTTTCCCTTTTGAGACTTGACAGATACTTCAGCGTCATTATGTGTTATATCCTTAGAACTGTTTGGCTGGCTGGTCTGCAATTGAACAATTAATTCCTGCCGACCTAGTCTGATTTCCTCCAGACCGTACTATGGAGGTTTTGGCAAACCCACCCTTTGCATTAATAGGTTGATCAACTGCCTGGCTTACACCCTTTAATTTATTCAAAGCCTTACTTTTACAAGACAGTTTTTCTTCCAATTCGTAATGTTGATTAATTAAAACATTCATTTCCATTCTATCTGCACAATTCTCCAGCAGATCTCTTTCACAGTCTTTAAACCACAATTTGTACCAATCAAATCTACTCTCTAAAGCATCTAAATATAACTTTAATTCATTAGGGTTCACGGTTCTTTGATTCACTAAATCAAATGCCTTCGTCACATGGCTTTTAATAGCCTGTAATGATGCTTTCATTACTCTAAAATTCACGGACTTGTCAGCCACATTAACTCCATTAGATCCAGTCATGGTTAGAGAATTATTAATCACTGATTATACAACTTAAGTAGGCGCCTTATAAGAGTAATTCTTGCACTTTACTCTTGTATAAATCCTAGCCACACATGTGCTAGCAATTAATTGGGCTAATTGTCATCCATCACACGATCGATTAAACTTGTGCACCCTACACCCACTTCCTTCAATCAGTCACTTAATTATTAAGTAATTAATTCAATTAATTTTTTCACTGATTGCACCCGGTTCTCGAAGGACCAACGGGCAGATATGGAAAATTTTCTAGGGTGTTTACCTGTATGTACCTCAACATTATATACATACCAGTAATCTCATTGGGAGACAATCATATTGTTTACCGTAGTCACCCCGTGTAGACATGTGAGAAAACTTAACCACCCCTGGTCGCACCAAGTGGTCCCCTCGACCTCACAATCTTATCCATATCTATCCGAGACCAGTATGGATTGGGTAGCACCCACAAGTACGGTGCTACTAATTAATTGTGGACTGTATAGATTATATTAGTTTAACTGAATGAAGGGGGGGGGGGTAGGACACACATGGATACATCCGTCAAGGAAAACATTTGTACATAATCCCACTACTTACCAGATGTTCTCTGGTGGTCACTTGATGTAGCTGGATCACTCGTAACCTATCTAATTATAACATACCACTACTGGCCAGTCTAAGGTTGCTATAACTAGAAGGGTTACTTAACTGTGGGTGATTGATATTCCTCATTTCTTGATTCACCATCTCATTTTCGATGTCCTGCTACACCGACACGATTCTCATTCCAGCAGGACGAGGTATCCGCTGGTTTGTCCTGCTTTAGACGTCGTGACTCAAGGAGTTTCCCTTTCCTCGTCTCGTTAACAACGAGGTCTAGCGTGTTCACTCGGAGCAAACGACTTATTTCACTTCACATATTCTCTTAACTTAGCGTTATTATCATTAATTACATTACAATTCACAAGCCGATTTAACGTCTCATAACTATTATACAAACTAGAGGTCACTCCATTAAGATCTGAGACCGATGCGTGATGATTAATCCAAGGGTAATTTTCCCCAGGACACAGTCCATTGTGACGCGTCAGTCACCCGGTCCTTCTCTTATCACACTTTTACCACTCTATTACTGTGGTCCCGTAAATCCCGTTCCCTCACTCTCCACCAGGAACAATTACGACACTTCTTATTATGAAATGAGGCCTATATTAATCCTTAGGCCACCGTGAACGTCAATTTCGTGGTTCCATGTTTTCTCAGCTTCCTCACCACCATTCAAAACAATACGCGCTCTCCCCCCCGCACATCCGCGCATGCGCAAAGGGAACTCTTGGTTCTACTCTTATTTTCAAATACATTTTTGACCCATATAGACACATTAAACACCTATTAGGCACTATAGTTTCGGAAAATCAAAAAATTTTCCACACTTCTTCTGTCAAGAAAAGTGTTCTTATTTGTCTTTCTCTGTGCTCTCTGCATTTGTGACCCTCAGTTCCTTGAATCGGAAATTTCCACTCTTCGTAATTCATTCTCTCGTCTTGGCTAATCTTCCCATTTCATAAACTCTGCCTTCTCACGTGCTAAACAGACTTTCTTCTCTCCCAAACTCTCTACTCTTGGGAAACCTGCTTTCTGCCTTCCATATATTTCCAGTCTTCCTAATGTCAACAACTATCTCCGTTCCTTACGCCAGACTAACACACTTCGCACCAATCGAGTTCGTACCTCTCCTCCCTCTATAGTTGCTCCTGGTGTTTACTTTATTTCATGTTCATCTTGTCCTCTTCAGTAATTTGGAGAAACTGGCTGTTCTCTTTCTGACAGACTCAAGAAGCAGAAAAGTAGTGTTAGGGTTGCCGACACCAACAATGCTCTTTTCTGTCATGTCAGAGATCACAGTTATCCTATTGACTTGTCTTCTGCTAAAACTGTCTACCCTACTTTTAACTCTCACAGTCGCTGTCTGTTTGAATCCTCCCTTATACATAACTTTTCTGGCTTTGTCTCTGTAGATGACTTTCTTTCACATTACACTGTAAAATGTTCACACTTCAGAACATCTGTGACTTGTCTTGATTCTTTTTTTCTCCTTCTCTTTCTGTCTCTTCCCCTTTTCTTTTTCTTCTTTGGTTTTCTTTCTTCTGCCTTGGGAGTTAGGTCTTTTACTTTCCCCTCCTCCCCCTGTGTTTATGTTCTTTCCCTTAGCTCTCTTGCAGCGCTCCTCTTTCTTGGCCTTTGACTGATTCCACTGCTACCACTACCTCTACTTCCTTTCCTGTCAGTCGGCCTATATATACTGCGTCCTTCTCTCCTTTGTTAGTGTCTTTGTAAATGGTCCAAGTTGAACTGAAACGTCATCGTAAGCTCCTCTCTCCCATGTTTACCTGGAGTTTACCTGGAGAGAGTTTCGGGGGTCACCGCCCCCGCGGCCCGGTCTGTGACCAGGCCTCCTGGTGGATCAGCGCCTGATCAACCAGGCTGTTGCTGCTGGCTGCACGCAAACCAACGTACGAGCCACAGCCCGGCTGATCAGGAACTGACTTTAGGTGCTTGTCCATGTGCGGGTTATTTGTGTACTGTTCCAGTCACGTTATTGTTCTTTTTTGTTCATGAACTTGATATACCCAGTTTTCCTCCAAAGAATTTAATTTGATCACATTTCAAACTTTATCTTGAAAATTAGCATGATATTTATGTTATATAAAATATTTGATAAAAAATCTCTCTCTCTCTCTCATACTTTAAAAGAAATATAAGAACAAAAATACACTTACTCAGAGGGACTAGTCCCCAATGTGCTCGCTTCCCTAGACTCACAGCTGTCAATCTTGATTATATCTCCAGTAATCAAGGAGCTAAATACAGAAGGAGGAAACTTATTCTCAACCCAGAGCACAGAGACAACTTTATTAACCACTTGGATCAATGGTATAAGAATTACGAGCCCATTGATACACAACAATTCAATGATGATTTTGTTGCCACTATTGAGACTGTGCTCACAGATCAAGTGTTCAGGAAAAGAAAGCATAGACTTTCTACTATAACTGAAAATAAAAACATGCAACTAGGAGGATTGGTAAAGCATACCGTGAGTGTAGAACCCTAGACCTGCTCAGAACGTTCCAAGCTGCACTAACAAATGCAAGGAATAGAAAGCAAGAACTTAGGCAACAGGAATGGGAACAACTTGTTAGTGGATTAAATAGGCCCCCCCCCATTTAAGTCTGGCTTGGAAAGGTATAAATAAAATAACCAGGAAAAAGACTGGCAGTGTTGCTCATCCCTTCCCTCTTCAAAAAGCAAATGACCTCATAAATGAGTGGTCCAAAACATTTAGGCATGAAAACCTTCCATCGCATATTAAAACAAATTTAGAGAGTGCTTCTGAAGAAATGTTGAAACTGATTAATTTTATGAGCCAAAATATTGATGAGAGTGACTGCCTCTTCACCTGGTGGCCCGGTGGCCTGGTGGCTAAAGCTCCCGCTTCACACATGGAGGGCCCGGGTTCGATTCCCGGAGGGTGGAAACATTTCGACACGTTTCCTTACACCTGTTGTCCTGTTCACCTAGCAGCAAATAGGTACCTGGGTGTTAGTCGACTGGTGTGGGTCGCATCCTGGGGGACAAGATTAAGGACCCCAATGGAAATAAGTTAGACAGTCCTCGATGACGCACTGACTTTCTTGGGTTATCCTGGGTGGCTAACCCTCCGGGGTTAAAAATCCGAACGAAATCTTATCTTATCTTATCTTAAAGCTCCTGCTTCACACACGGAAGGCCCGGGTTCGATTCCCGGCGGGTGGAAGCAATTTCGACACATTTCCTTACACCTGTTGTCCTGTTCACCTAGCAGCAAATAGGTACCTGGGTGTTAGTCGACTGGTGTGGGTCGCATCCTGGGGGACGAGATTAAGGACCCCAATGGAAATAAAGGACCCCAATGGAAATAAGTCACTGTCTGACTTTTTTGGGTTATCCTAGGTTCTCTACACATATGCTGCTATGTATGATAATTCTATGTAACTGTATTTGTGTATACCTGAATAAACTTACTTACTTACTTACTTACTAAAGACCCCAATGGAAGTAAGTTACTGTCCTCGATGACGCACTGACTTTCTTGGGTTATCCTGGGTGGCTAGCCCTCCGGGGTTAAAAAATCCGAACGAAATCTTATTTTATCTTATAATGCATTAACTAAAGGTCGATCAACTGCTCCTGGAGAGGATGGTATAACCTATGATATTCTCAGAACTCTAAGGCAAGTGCCTGATAACCCTTTGTTGGCACAGTATAATCTCAGTTACATTGAGGGTGTTCTTCCTACTTCCTGGACCAATAGTCTCATTGTGCCTATCCCTAAGCCCCAATAGCCTGATACATTTAGACCGATCTCCTTAACTAGTTGTCTTTGTAAAACTTTTGAAAGAATGATACTTAACAGACTGTACTACAGAATCAGACACCAACTTTCCCCCTACCTCTATGGGTTCATGAAAGGTAAAAGTGTGCAGAACTGTATTTCCATCTTTCTCACTGCACACACCTCTACTATTTTTACCACATTTCTTGATCTAAAATCTGCATCTGATATCACGAACAGAACCGTTATACTACATGAACTAGCCAAAATGAATATTGGTGGTAGCTTACTCTGCTGGATAATAGGATACCTGTCAAATAGAGTATCCTCTGTCCTCTACCAAGGCTTTAGAAGTGAGTCTAAATGTCCCTAGATACACCACAGGGAGGAGTTCTCAGACCCATGCTATTTAATATTCTGATTAATGCTCTCCTAAATGCTCTACCTGCTTCACGTAATCATATAGCTATAAGCTATGCTGATGACATCATGATCCACACAACAGGACATAAGAAGATGAATACCATTCTTAATGAAGTTCAAGCAATTTGTAATCGACTAGGCCTCATAATATCTTCCTCTAAAACAAAGATATTAACAAGCAAACGACATCCCCCACCCATCTATTGGGCAAAGCATTAGCTGCGTTAAAACTTACAGATATTTTGGTGTAGATGTACCCTTTAACAAATCCACTATACCACAACTAAATAAGAAATGCAAAGATAGGCTAAATGCTCTCAAAGCTGTTGTTGGCTACAACCCCAACTATGGTGTTAATGTGAGAATCGTGAGAATGATGTACATAGCCTATGTTAAGTCCTTAATTGATTATGCTGCTCCCATGTTGATATTAGCTAGAGAAAGTTCCCTCCGACCTTTGGAGTTAATGCAAAATGAAGCTCTCAGAATTATTCTTGGTTGTCCCAAATCTACAAAGGTTCTTAATATGAGGAAGGAGCTAGGTATTTCTAGTATCAATGATAGGATTGTTGAGTTTAACACTGTACTCGGTATTAGAATGTTAAGAAATGAACCAGACACTGTCACAATGAGCCTTACTAAGTGTCTAGGACACTTGTCTAGGACCAGCTTAAGAGTCACTGGACCTATGTCTCACAATATATCTGTCCTTTATGACTTTCCTAAAGTGGTTCACAACATTGTTAGTGTAATAGTCACCAGCATGGCTTGCAATAGCTGTGTCAGGGTGATTTTCATCAAAAAAGGTTTGCACTTCAAGCCACATTGCACACATTTCCTTAATCTTTGAAGTAGGCAACTTCTTCAATTTCTCTCTCCCCTCCTCTGAAGCAGTTTCTTCAGGTCTGGCCTCTTGCTGTTGAAGATGATCTAGCAGGTCATGAATGGTTAGTTCGTCATTGTTCTCCTCCACCAACTCTTCCACATCCTCCCCACTAACCTCACCAATATGAGCACTAGTTCCAGGCATTTTTTCCTGTTCACCTAGGTGTTAGTCAAAAAAATAATTCTGACTTTTTTGGGTTATCCTAGGTTCTCTACACATATGCTGCTATGTATGATAATTCCATGTAACTGTATTTGTGTATACCTGAATAAACTTACGTACTTACTTACTTGTGGGTCGCATCCTGGGGGACAAGATTAAGGACCCCAATGGAAATAAGTTAGACAGTCCTCGATGATGCACTGACTTTCTTGGGTTATCCTGGGTGGCTAACCCTCTGGGGTTAATCGTTCTCGGTAATTGTTTCATGTTAAGCCATACCAACAACACACTCTCCACATCTTTGAGTAATACAGCTGATGGTGGTGCAGCAACAGCAACAGCTGACTGTGGTGCAGCAACAGCTGACTGGTGCAGCAACAGGTGACTGTGGTGCAGCAGCAGCTGTGGTGCAGCAGCAGCTGACTGTATTGCAGCAACAGCTGACCGAGGTGCAGCAGCAGCAGCTGTGGTGCAGCAACAGCTGACTGGTCCAGCAACAGCTGACGGTGGTGCAGCAGCAGCTGACTGTGGTACGATAGTATTTCTCACCCTTTTTACCACAGGGTTGGCACTAGAAACTTTCTTGGGGCCCATGGTCACTTATTTTGCAGGTGAAATCACTAAAAACGCTGTGATAATATGAAATGTTCGGATTGTATGCTTGGATGTGACCGCGGAGGCTGGCTTGTAAACGCTGCCACCCACGGAACAAGTGAGGCTGGCTCAGGCCGCACGTGGACGTGTCTCGGACGAATCGCGTTGAGCGAGTTTTTTAGCGCTAGGCAAGGCAAAAATTTTGCGTTAAAATGTATCGCTAGGCAGATTTAACGTTATGCGATGCCATCGTTAGGCGAGGGTCCACTGTATTTATAGATGGGGTTGTAAAAGAAGTAAATGCTAGGGTGTTCGGGAGAGGGGTGGGATTAAAATATGGGAAATCAAATACAAAATGGGAATCAACACAATTGCTTTTTGCTGATGATACTGTGCTTATTGGAGATTCTAAAGAAAAATTGCAAAGGTTAGTGGATGAGTTTGGGAGTGTGTGTAATGGTAGAAAGTTGAAAGTGAACATAGAAAAGAGTAAGGTGATGAGGGTATCAAATGATTTAGATAAAGAAAAATTGGATATCAAATTGGGGAGGAGGAGTATGGAAGAAGTGAATGTTTTCAGATACTTGGGAGTCGATGTGTTGGCAGATGGATTTATGAAGGATGAGGTTAATCATAGAATTGATGAGGGAAAAAAGGTGAGTGGTGTGTTGAGGTATATGTGGAGACAAAAAAATGTTATCTATGGAGGCAAAGAAGGGAATGTATGAAAGTATAGTAGTACCAACACTCTTATATGGGTGTGAAGCTTGGGATGTAAATGCTGCAACGAGGAGGCAGTTGGAGGCAGTGGATATGTCCTGTCTAAGGGCAATGTGTGGTGAAAATATTATGCAGAAAATTTGGAGTGTGGAAATTAGGAGAAGGTGTGGAGTTAATAAAAATATTAGTCAGAGGGCTGAAGAGGGGTTGTTGAGGTGGTTTGGTCATTTAGAGAGAATGGAACAAAGTAGAATGAAATGGAGAGCATTTAAATCTGTAGGGGAAGGAAGGCAGGGTAGGGGTCATCCTCGAAAAGGTTGGAAGGAAGGGGTAAGGTAGGTTTTGTGGGCGAGGGGCTTGGACTTCCAGCAGGCGTGCGTGAGCATGTTCGATAGGAGTGAATGGAGACGAATGGTGTTTGGGACCTGATGATCTGTTGGAGTGTGAGCAGGGTAATATTTAGTGAAGAGATTCAGGGAAACTGGCTATTTTTATATAGCCAGACCTGAGCCCTGGAAATGGGAAGTACAATGCCTGCACTCTAAAGGAGGGGTTCAGGATATTGGCAGTTTGGAGGGATATGTTGTGTATCTTTATATGTATATGCTTCTAAACTGTTGTGTTCTGAGCACCTCTGCAAAAGCAGTGATTATGTGTGAGTGAGGTGAAAGTGTTGAATGATGATAGTATTTTCTTTTTGGGGATTTTCTTTCTTTCTGGGTCACCCTGCCTCGGTGGGAGATGGCCGACTTGTTAAAACAAAAAGATCATTGTACAGTGGACCCCCGGTTAACGATTTTAATCCGTGCAAGAGGGGTAATTGTTATGCGAAATAATCGTTATGTGAATGAATTTTCCCCATAAGAAATAATGGAAATAAAATTAATCCGTGCAAGACACCCAAAAGTATGAAAAAAAATTTTTTTTACCACATGAAATATTAATTTTAATACACACAAACTGAAAAAGGCATGCACACTTACATGACACTTACTTTTATTGAAGATCTGGTGATGATTGATGGGATGGGAGGAGGGGAGAGCATTATCTTCTTACTGTTTAGAAGGGGAATCCCCTTCCATTACGACTTGAGGTAGCAAGTCCTTTTCCGGGGTTACTTCCCTTCTTCTTTTAATGCCACTAGGACCAGCTTGAGAGTCACTGGACCTCTGTCGCACAACAAATCTGTCCATAGAGCTCTGTACCTCCCGTTCCTTTACGATTTGTCTAAAATGGGCCACAACATTGTCATTGAAATAGTCACCAGCACGGCTTGCAACAGCTGTGTCAGGGTGATTTTCATCCATAAAGGTTTGCAGTTCAACCCACTGTGCACACATTTCCTTAATCTTTGAAGTAGGCACAATGGATTCCACAACTGGCATAGGCTTCTCAGGGTTAGCCCCAAACCCTTCAAAATCTTTCTTAATTTCCATACTAATTCTCACCCTTTTTACCACAGGGTTGGCACTAGAAGCTTTCTTGGGGCCCATGGTCACTTATTTTCCAGAAACAGCACCGAAAACACTGTAATAATACGAAATATTCCGAGTGTATGCTTGGATGTTACCGCGGAGGCTGGCTGGTAAACAATGGGACGGGCGGCACATGTGAGGCTGGCTGAGGGCACATTGGACGCGTCTCGGACGAAAATCGGTGAGCGGGTTTTTAATCGGTATGCGCGGCAAAAAATTTTGCGATAAAAGTAAGCGGTATGCGGAAAAATCGCTATGTGATGCCATCGTTATGCGGGGGTCCACTGTATTCTGGCCGTTTGTGTAATTTTATCCTGTAACGTAAAAAACAGAGACTAGTTCATTAAGACTTTTTGAAATACAGTATATGGTCAGTGGCAATTTTATTTTCCATATTTTACAGGTTCAGTTTGAAGGATATGTCTACATCGATACTGATGATATCATCATTGCCATTGACGATATATCAATAGAAGCAAGAGCTTGTCCGGCAGCAGCTACATGCAATTTTGAGGATGGAATGTGTGACTGGACAGATGACCCTGACACTGGCATAACTTGGCTAATACAGTCTGGTTCACATGCAGCAGAAAACTCAGGACCACTGTCTGACAATACATTAAAGACACCATATGGTAGGTACTATATATGCGATATCTGTACGAGTATAGTTAAGTTCATTGGATATTCCTCAGTAGAATAGAAGAGTATTTTCTACTAACACATACTAAGGAGGTCCTTCTCAAATCAAATGCCTAATCACATATACATTTGTGTAATTTATCATTTGTAATCAGCGCTGTATAACCCTGGTGGGTTTAGCGCTTGGTTTTGATTATACAGTAATAATAATATCATCTGAAGTTACCCAAGGAACTATCTTTGAACAGTCTTACTTTGCAGATAATTCTACTCATCTACAACTTTGATTCTAAACCATTATTTTCCTATATCCTTTCTAAATCTGAATTTATCCAGCTTGAATACAGTGTTTTGAGTTACATATTTCTTGGTTGGGCATCCTCTGCACCTTATTCATATCTGTCTTCTACTTGTATCATGTACTTCAGTCAGTGTCTGGAAAAAAAATCACTTTAAAATAAGTCAGTTTTGGCTAGGAAAAAATGTCACATTTTATTTGTAAAGTAAAAGGACACAAATGCAACTAATGTGACATTTTATTGTGGCAACGTTTTGCTCTCCAGGAGCTTTGTCAAGCTGTTACAAGCAATACATGGACACAGAGGGTATATATAGGCTTAGAGTGAGGTGTAATACTAGTGGTCATAGTAGTAGTGATATAAGTTGTAGTAGTAGTAGTAATACAATATGCTAGAACCATTAACTCGCACATGAGTAAGAGGATATAAAAGCTATTACTTGGGTAGCATAAAAATAGGATAAACAAATATTTCTATAGGAGGTTGGATTAGAGAAGGCCTGTTTCAGTGTTCATCCTCTGTAATGTGCTTGTGTAGTATATTAGCAGGAGAGACTGTGATGGCAGGGCTCACTGTTTTCAGGAGGATTCTTGCTAAGACTTCAGAGATGGTGAAGCTGCCTTTGTTTTGTTTAATTGTATTTGAAACAGCGATTAATGCTGATTTAAGGCACTTGCATCTGCGGAAATTAATTTCTTTGATAACTAATCGGGCGTCCTCGAATTTCGTGAGATGATTGGTGGAATTTCTGTGTTGTACGCAGGCGTTGTTCAAGTTATCATTCCAACATGCATAAATGTGTTTATTGAGGCGGATTTCGAGGTTTCTCGCTGTTTCACCTACATAAATCCTGTTGCAGCCTCCACAGGGTATAGTGTAAACCCTTGTGTTGACTGGTTCATGGTGCTTGGATTTTGTCCAGGTTAGAGCCTTTATTGAAGTGCTGGAAGCGATGGCAACTCTAGTGTTAGCTTGTGCGAGTACTTTAGAAGCATTCAGTGCAACCTGGCTGTTGGGAAGAATTATAACTGTTAGGAGTGGTGTTGGTCCATGAAGAATTAGTGATCAGAAGAGCTTTTTTCTTACAATCTTTGATGAAAATGGAAGGAAAATGTAAATCAGTGAAGGTTTGGTAAATGTATGTACATTCCTCGTCAAGAAACTCAGGACTACAAATATGGCATGCTTTTAGGAAAAATCCAATGATGGTGATGCATCTTTTGGTCTTAGTATCTTGACTGGAATAGAAGTGTGTGAGATCATCTTTTTTTGTAGGTTTCTGGTAAACTTGAAATCTTAGGTTGTTATCTACTTTGTGAATGAGGACGTCTAGAAAAGGTAACTTGTCATTGGACTCTTTTCTAGTGTAAACTGGATCACCGGTTCAGTTGCTTTGAGCCTTGCCTGAAGATTCCGTACATCAAAACTTTTGGGAGTTATTACGAGGACGTTGTCCATGTAATATAACCAAGTGACGCTTGAGGGGATGATGTTGGCAAAGTGTTCAGCCTCTAGGCGTTCCACGTACAAGTTGGCTAAGACAGCACTGATGGAGGACTCCATTCCCATGCCGTAGGTTTGTTTGTTGAGCCTGTTATTGAAAGAAAAACCAGTTAAAATTAACATAGAGTTCAATTAGGTCAACAAAATCTTCGGGAGGTAGAGGAAGATTAAGGTCCTGATTGACTTTATGTCATAGAACCTCGATGGCTTGTGTGGTAGGTACTTTAGTGAAGAGGGAAGTCACGTCCAAACTGCTTAGTTTCTTGTTACAGATGGAGAGGTTTCGGATGCGGTTGAGAAGGTTGCTTGAATGCTTAAGATGAGCGGGGCTAAGATTAAGATAAGATAAGATTTCGTTCGGATTTTTAACCCCGGAGGGTTAGCCACCCAGGATAACCCAAGAAAGTCAGTGCATCATCGAGGACTGTCTAACTTATTTCCATTGGGGTCCTTAATCTTGTCCTCCAGGATGCGACCCACACCAGTCGACTAACACCCAGGTACCTATTTGCTGCTAGGTGAACAGGACAACAGGTGTAAGGAAACGTGTCGAATGTTTCCACCCGCCGGGAATCGAACCCGGGCCCTCCGTGTGTGAAGCGGGAGCTTTAGCCACCAGGCCACCGGTCCCCAGAAGGCAGGAAAGATGTTTGGCAAGAACTCTGCAGTTAGTTTGTGTGGTGCACTGCCTATACCTGATGTAACTGGTCTGAGAGGAATATTATGTTTATGGGTCTTGGGTAAACCATACATGTGTGCTGGTTTAGGGTTGCTGGGTAACAAGTACAGAAGTTTCTTCCCTTCTCTAGTGCTTTTGTGTATTTGTCTTGTTTTAAATACCATAAACAATGAAAGTAATAAAACAAAAAATATTTTAAATCAATTATTAACTGACAGTACATGACTTTATACATGAAGAGACTAGGTTATAATCATAATCGTAATTTTTAAAGGGGTGGACCGGTAAGCCAGTGGAAGGCCTCAGTCAGCTGACCAAAATCTCCGTCTGTGGGCCATTGTATAACAGACCCATACCAGGAAATTCTTGTCCTGTTTCCGGACAAACATTATACACATACACTTGTACACATTGACAGCACAATATATATATGATGGTATTACATATATGTAAAAAAAATTATATTTTATTCAATTTCTTAAGCAAAGTAAAGCAGTGAAACAAAAACTTAAGTTAGTCATTTATTGACAGTGCATGACATGTAGAGACTGAAAACATCTTAACATAATATTGTGGCATTACATGTATATTCAGTGTTAGGTTAGGTTTGTGTTGTTACTTTTTGTTGTGTGACACATGCCTCCCTCTGCTTATGTCTTTCAAGAGAGTACAATTTCAGGTCTCTCAGTCAATTTTTGTATGAGACATTACACAGTTGATTAATTTTTCCATCCTGTTTTTTATCAGTATACTGGAAAATTCTCTCTTAATATCTCATATTTTTCCAGGGATTCAAATTTTATTATTATTGTTATTATTCTTCTTCTTCTTTCAACACACCGGCCGTATCCCACTGAGGTGGGGTGGCCCAAAAGGAAAAACAAAAGTTTCTCCTTTTACATTTAGTAATATATACAGGAGAAGAGGTTACTAGCCCCTTGCTCCCAGCATTTTAGTCGCCTCTTACAACACGCATGGCTTACGGAGGAAGAATTCTGTTCCACTTCCCCATGGAGATAAGAGGAAATAAACAAGAATAAGAACTAGGAAGAAAATAGAAGAAAACCCAGAGGGGTGTGTATATATATATGCTTGTACATGTATGCGTAGTGTGACCTAAGTGTAAGTAGAAGTATCAAGACGTACCTGAAATCTTGCATGTTCATGAGACAGAAAAAAGGACACCAGCAATCCTACCATCATGTAAAACAATTACAGGCTTTCGTTTTACACTCACTTGGCAGGACGGTAGTACCTCCCTGGGCGGTTGCTGTCTACCAACCTACTACCTAGGTCTTAATTATACATTAGTATATATTTCATTTTTAATTTGTACTGTTATATTAAAAAGTAAGGCAATACTGTCACTTTCATTTTAAAATTATTGACAATTAGACTTGTCATTGTCACTTTACATTTACTGTAAGCAGAGGTGTGATAATTTTTTTTTTATATTTGCAGGTCATTACATGTTTATGAGTGCCCGTACTGGTTGGCCAGGCGCAGAAGCAGTGTTGAAATCACCAGTCATACTTGGAGGAGACTATTGCTTTGAGTTCTACTACTACATGAGTGGACAAGATATTGGAGGTAGTGTAATTATTGTAATGTATCACATTAATTGTTAAGTTGTGTATTAAACTGTCTGGAAACATTGACTGCTTAGACCATTTGGGAGTTCATTCTAAGAACATTTTCGTATTAAAAATTGCCCAAGTAATTCTTCCCTGCTTTTTTGCCAAAAGTTGGTCACAAACATTTATGTGCCTGCAGTGGCACAGCCATGGAGGGGTGGAACTTAAGAGAGGCAAAAGTCTTTTCCAGATGTAATACTTACTTTTTTTTAATTAATTGCTAATTTTCACAGTAATATATTGACCAGTGGCTATGAAATCTTGCTAATTTGAGAAATTTTCCATGCTGAAAATCATATTTTAAAGACAGTTTCTTTGACTTTTATAGCATCTTGCAATTTTTAATCCCACAGATTGAAATCCTGGCTTAAACTCTTAAAACTGAAATCCTGGCTGTACTACTGTATGCCTTTTTTTTTTATTTGTCTCTGCCTTCATGTACAGTAACAAATTAAATTGATGTCTTCCCTCTATCTAAATACAGTGGAACCTCTACTTACGAGTTTAATATATTCTGTGACCTTGCTCGTATCCCGATTTCCTCGTATGCTGAGTCAATTTTCCTCATTTAAATTAATTGAAATACAATTAATCTGTTCCGGCTCTCAGGAGGCACAACAAAATATTTTGCTAATATCAACTTTGTGGCTTATTTATCTATCACAATTCATCTGATATGACATATTAAACAATATAAATAACATAGAAACCTGATATATACTCTAGAATGAATAAAATACTATGTCATTATGTGACAAGTGGCAGCCATTCCCTACCTCAAGCCACCTTGTTGTGGGTGAGCGGGAGACACCTTCCGCTATTCTCCGACACTCGACACCACCATCCCAGCTTTCGTGAATAATACATGTTCACTTCCACTTCTCTCTCTTGTTGAATTGTGAATTGTGTTTTGATCTTTTAATACCATATCTGACTTACTGACTGACTCACTGACTTGACTGACTGACTGACTAACTTACTCACTTGACTGACTGACTGACTTACTCACTTGACTGACTGACTAACTGAATGATTTGACTGACTTGACTTACTCACTTGACTGACTGACTGACTGACTGACTTACTAACTTAACTGACTGACTTACTGACTTGACTGACTGACTTGACTCACTGACTTGACTGACTGACTTGGCTGACTGACTTGACTGACTGACTTAACTGACTGACTGACCTTGAAACGGTGTCTAGAGCAGCTGATGCCTTACCGTCAGTTGTGTAATGTACTGCAGGGTAAAATAGAACAGAAATCCATCACAGAATTTATACACACTCCAGTACAACCATCAACTTCAGTACCAGAACCTTTACCATCCACCTCAGCCCAGTAGGACCACAACATAACTCTCCACTCTCTTCACAATCATCCACAAACACCAGCACCCACAATTTAAGGTAAGAAATACTATTATTTACTTTCAAAAGGAAAACAGTAATAATAATAATAAAAATAGTAATACATAATGTAAAGAAATTACGTAATAATACAGCATTTACCTTGGAGATGGAGAAGTGATGTTGGGCACAGTAAACTTTATCACATAGCTCCAACACACTTAACTGCTACAATTTTTATTTTAATGTTACTATTCATTGATTTTTGGCTCTTTCTCCACGCTTGTCACACTTTCATCTGCAGGGCATTTCAGTAAAAAAACTGTCCAAGGATGTTTGTTTCTTCCTCCCTTTTAGAATGTTTCGGAAATGACTTACGCAAGCGTCATTACATAGCTCCAATGCATTATTATTATAATTAGTACGTACATATTCTTATAATAATACTCTTGCTTACCATTTGGAATTTTTATTCACACAAAAAATAGAAGATTTACCATTATGCAGACTACTGCATTATTGTAATAATTGTATAAATAATGTCAACCCTTTCATGACTGCATATGAGACTGGCCAGGTGGACATGTATTGGACGGTGACGTCATTTGTTTACTCTTGAACATCACCAAAGAATCGAACATTTCTGCTACTTTGAGCTCAATTTTAAGGTACTGCTAGTTTTGAAAGCAATCAAAATGATATCTATTTCTGTAATATATCTTCCATTCCATCAAATGAGACCAAAAAAACAAGAATACTTGAGTTGATGCCTGAGTGACAGCAAGCAACAACAAGGCTGCTCCTATATTTTGCCATCCCCTGGGCCTATCAGAACTCCAGTGATGGCTTAATTGCAAGTACTGCTGCAACAACATGCAAGGAACCCATAGTGACATGAAAACTGATGGTGACAACAACGAAATGGACTAAATGTAACCAAAAGAGGGACCGGCATTCAAGTACCAGACCTGCTGCCAGACGTGAACCAGACATGAGACGTTTTCCACTACACTGAAATAACTGACCTCCATATCAATTGCACAGTGTTCAATGGGAAGTCAACATGGGAGAAAACCTAACAACAAAACTCCAAGGAAATGACAGGTCTGTAGGACTGTTTTGTCCCTCAATGCCAAATGAGGGAATGAATTGAGCATTTAAACATGGCTGACCGGCATCCAAACACCAGCTACTGCCAGACTTACAACTAGCGAAGTGAAGTTCTCATCTATACTGACGTTCATCTGTACTGACAGTAGCATCATATCAGCTGCACCACCATCATATCACCTGTACCAGGGTTAACGAGAGGGAAACACAGGAGACATCATCAAATCTACAATACAAAACTCCAAGGAAACTATCATATAGCGACGGTTATCCCTCAGTGCCAATCATGGGAAAGAAGTGAATAGTTAAACAGCCAAGGTTAATGTTTTAGTAGCTGACCTATATTCAGCTGACCAGTGTACAGTGAGAGATTCATAGGAGAAAATGCCAAATCTATCTATAAAACTCCAAGGAAAGTCAGGTCGTAGTGGCGTTTTCTTCCCTCAGTGCTTTTAAAAATGGCTGAAACAGCAGACCAGGTCAGGCAGTCAACAACACGATGCAATTCCGATAAATGGAATTGAGGAGGATTTGGACGGATAACGCCATTGATTAAAATTTTCTGGTCATGCCAGAATGGAAATGAGTGAGAAGTGTAATAGGTGAAGCCAGAATGTGAAGTGAGGCATGAAGGGGGGTGTGAAATAAGGGGATAAGTGAAAGGGGTTTGTGAAGTAAAGGGATAATTGAGGAGTGAAGAGGGTTTTGAATTAGATACCAGAAAATTTACTAGTAATCAGTGGTGACTGCTAGAGCAGCTACTAGGGTTTGCTAGGTGACTGGAAAAGAGAAATAAATATTGTTGTGTGTGATTAAAAGAGTGAAGAGTGAAAATGGTAGGCATTAGGGGGGTACAGGCTGTCATAATTACATTTATCTTTCTCTTGCAATTCCGTGAAGAAGGAAATCAGTCATGGGGGCTGGAAAAGGCAAATGGGGTAATAGAACCCTGGACAGTAAAAGCCCAACAGTTGCCATCCTACCAGAAACGTAAATGTCACTATCGCTGCAAGGTATGGCAACACCACATACCCAAACAAAAACAGTGGCACAGCTCTTACAGTGGTGCTGTTAAGTGGTGATATCCAAACTAACCCAGGACCTCAAACTATTGTGCAGAGGCAAAACAGGCAGATAAGTGACGGTGATAATGACGGTCTAGTAGCTAGGAATAACCTTAACTCCATATGTAATGCAAACATAGGTTAAGATGAGACAATACAGCCATTCTTATTATCTCAAACACCACCAAACAGGTGCATACACTGCACTAAAGTACGAAAGAAGAACAGAAAAGACACCTTATGTAAAATGTGTAAGGGGTGGATATAAAAAAGACCTGGAAAACCCTATCAGAAATTCTGGGAACAAAAAAGATATCACGAAATAGCAAAATAAAATTAGCAAAATCTGATGAACCCCAACTCCCACCAACAGAAACAGCAAACAGACTCAATGATTTCTTCTCCACTATAGGACAAAACCTTGCCAATAAAATCCCAAGCTCAGATACCCCACCAAATGACTACCTCACCGGCAACTACCCGAACACACTGTTCCTAGCTCCGACTAACCCATACGAAGTCTCCCTTATTATCAACGCACTAAAAAACAAGGCAGGAGATTTAAATACCTTACCACCCTTTATATACAAAAAAGTGTCACAAGTGCTATCACCAATCATTGCAACACTCTTTAACAAATCCATTGAATCCTCCACCCTCCCTACAGTACTCAAAATAGCAAGGGTCACCCCGATCCACAAAGGAGGAGACCAAACAGAGTTGAATAACTATAGGCTAATATCCAACTTACACCCTCTCTCAAAAATCTTTGAAAAATTAATTCATAAACGAATCTACTCCTACCTTATCTCCCAAAACATACTCAACCCCTGCCAATTTGGATTCAGGCCTAATAAAAATACTAATGATGCTATTATACACATGCTAGAACATATATACACTGCAATAGAGAAAAAAGAAGTCCCACTGGGGATCTTCATTGACTTACGTAAAGCTTTTGATACAGTTGACCATGACTTGCTCCACGTAAAATTGTCACACTATGGTATAAGAGGGCACTCCCTCAACTACCTCAAGTCATACCTCAGCAACAGAAGCCAATATGTGTACGCAAATGGGGCAAACTCTTCTGCGCAACCAATTACAGTTGGTGTCCCACAGGGAAGTGTCCTTGGACCTCTTCTCTTTCTCCTATACATAAATGACCTTCCAAATGCTTCGCAATTACTCAAACCCACACTATTTGCAGATGACACTACATACGTCTTCTCTCACCCGAGCCCAGTCACGCTAGTCAATACTGTAAATACCGAATTACAGAAAATGTCTACCTGGATGAGGACTAACAAACTTACACTAAACATTGACAAAACCTACTTCATTCAGTTTGGTAACAGAGCTACAGATGTCCCTCTTAACATAATGATAAACGGATCACCTATCACAAAGCTAACAGAGGGAAAATTCTTAGGAATCCACCTTGATAATAGACTCAAATTTCATACACATATACACATATACGAAGATACGGTACTATGTTCCACAGTCAGCCCTCCTGGCCCTATATCACTCTCTTATTTACCCCTATCTCACCTATGGAATTTGTGCATGGGCCTCAACAACAACTAACCATCTCAGACCACTAATTACCCAACAAAAGGCTGCAGTTAGAATGATAACAAATTCTCACTACAGGCAGCACACTCCACCAATATTCAATACACTAAACCTACTCACCATACAAAACATCCATACTTATTACTGCACCTATTGCATAAATAGAACACTTAACTCTGATATTAACCCTCCCCTCAAACATCTCCTTGCCAACCTCAACAGAACACATGACCATAACACAAGGCACAGATCACTCTTTGATGTTCCTCGTGTCCATCTCACACTATGCAAAAACTCAATGCACATAAAAGGCCCTAAAATCTGGAATCCATTACCTGTAAATATAAAAGAAACACTACCTGTTTATAAATTCAAGTCTCTTCTCAAAGATCACTTACTCACCCAAAACCAAATAAATACTGAATAACTGAACCTTATAAATTGTATATCTTAAATGTTTCTCACAATTATATCACATAAATGTTAAACCTAAAACCGAATCTAACTTTATTATTTTTTAAATACACTGCCTAACAGAATACTTCATATGACTGAATGTACAACAATGCATGCAACCATATGACCTGTCTTTGTAATACTCACTTGTGCTTTATAGTAATCTGTTTACATTAATGTTTTATCACTGATTTCATCATTGCTTAGTTAATCTTAAGTTAATTTTAAGCCAGCCCGTAATGCTATGCATAGTATAAGTGGCTTTGGCATGCTGCTCTTATCTGTATTTTTTTTGTACTTCTGTATGTGTGCTCAAATTGTTAATAAATAAATAAAAAATAAATAAATAAATAATGGATGTATGTACAGTTATAGTAATGGTGCCAGAATTCATTTTGTGTGTAACAAATGCACTTTGGCACAGTTACCCTTTAGCAATGATGACATTGATTTACCTAATTTTAATACAAATGACCCATTGCCATATATTGATGATTATAATTGTTTTATGAAAACAGGCCTTCACTTTATTCATGTCAATGCATGATCACTTTTTTCCAAAATTGGCAGAGATTAGGATTTTAGCTAGCATAACTAGGGCGGCAGTTATATCCACCTCTGAATCATGGTTGGTTGATACGGTGACTGACGACAAGGTCAAAATAGATAGGAACAGAAAAGGTGGTGGGGTATGTGTCTACATAAGAAATGACTTAGCTTACAACCCAAGACCTGATTAAAATAAAAATAAACTGGAGATTTTATGGTTTGAAGTGCTGCTTCCCAAGACCAAACCCATCTTAGTAGTTACTAGTTACTGCCATCCCATGACCAGTTCTTAGAAGACTTTTCCCGAGTCTTTTCTGGACTTGAAAACAATTACGAGAGTAATACTGGGAGACTTCAATATCTGTTTTCAGCATTAAAATAATGGGCTAATCTGTTTTCAGCAGTAAAATAATGGGCTATGCAAAAGGTATAACCAAATTCTAGGTTTAAATGGTTACACTCAACTAATTAATACACCAACCTGGATCACACAGTTCTCAGCCACCCTAATTGATCACATACTTTGTTACCGCTCTGAGAACATTAGTCAGTCAGACATCATTACCACAGGCCTTAGTGATCATTTCATCATTTACTGCACCAGGAAAATCACTAGGAATAGTATAGGCCTAAACAGGACAATAAAAATGAGGTCAACTAGAAACCACAGTAAAGAAACACTGGTAAATAGGCTACACAATTGTGACTGGACAGTGATAACAAGTTGCACGGACGTAAATGATGCCTGGGAAAAATTCAAAACAATGTTCACTACCATCCTTGATAATATTATATCAGTTAAAGAGGTTAGGATTAAATGGAGAACCGAACCCTGGATGACTACTGAGATATTAGATAATATGAAATTCGGAGTTCGGTACTAAAAAGATTTAAAACAAACAGACAGGATATTGCAGCACTAAATGAATTCCAAAGGGTGAGGAACAGAGTACAGAGACTTATAAAAGTAGCAAAGGCAGAACACTGTTGCTCAAAAATTGAAGAGTATAAGCATAACCCCAGAAAGCTCTGGCAACAACTAAAACAGTTGGGGTATAGCCATAAACCAGTAGATAGGTTTAACATAGTACTCACTATCAAAAACGAGGTATGCCAAGAAACAGCTAAGGTGGCAAATTGTTTTAATTCCTACTACACATCTGTTGCATCAACACTAGTAAGTAAACTACCAGCTGCATTAAATACCTTTAACACAGACTGATAAGTTTAAAACATACTACACCAATAAAGGGGTAACCCCAAACAGTTGTCAGTTAGTAAGTGTATCTCATGACTTCATTCAAAAAGAACTAAGCAGGTTAAACCCCACTAAGAGCACCAGCCCTGATAACATCCCATCTAAGTTCCTAAAAGATGGTGCTTCTGAATTGTCAATCCCTATTTCTCACATAATAATTTGTCCATCACCACTAATACCATACTGGAGGGGTTCAAGAAGGCCCGAGTTACTCCTCTCTTCAAGAAAAATAGTAGGTCTGATGTAAGCAACTATAGGCCTGTTAGTATACTCAGTGTAATATCCAAAATTTTAGAGAGGGCAGTGTACTGTCAGGTAGTTAAGTACCTTAATGACAACAACATTCTTCATAGCTATCAATCTGGCTTTAGAAGATCTTACTCAACCAACACCTCCCTAATTAATCCGATGGATTACATGAGAACTGAAATGTCAATGGGGAACCTCATAGACCTAGACCTGCAAAAGGCCTTCGATACTGTCAACCACAATATATTATGTAAGAAACTTCAAGCTATCGGTATAGGTTCTGTAGACTGGTTTAAGTCCTACCTTAGCAACAGGAGACAAATTGTCAAAATCAACAAAACAGAATCAGAACCCCTGCCGATAGCATGTGGAGCTCCCCAAGGTAGTATTCTGGGTCCCTTATTATTCCTATGCTATGTTAACAACATGCCTGTCAGTGGCGAGTGCAAACTCCTACTGTATGCAGATGACAGTGCTCTGTTAGTGTCAGGTAAAGACCCACAAGATATAGCTAATGTTTGAAATATTCAGCTGGTCCATGGGCTGGAGGAGAGGAGTGGTATTAGGGGGCATGAACTTTACTGTGATGAACCCATACTCCTCCAGAATTAGGTCATCCAAGTTTGGAGGATGAGCAGGTGCATTGTCCATTAGCAGGAGAAACTTGAGATCCAATTTCTTTTCCAGGAGGTAATTCTTCACACTGGAGCCAAACACTTCATTGAACCACTCGACGAAAATTTCCCTCGTGACCTATGCCTTATTATTAGCTTTCCAACACACACACAATTTACTCTTCATAACATTGTTTTTCTTGAACGCTCTGGGATTTTCAGAATGGTACACTAGTAACGGCTTTACTTTGAAATCCCCACTAGCATTACTACAAAACATGAGCATCAGCCTGTCTTTTATAGGCTTGTGTCCTGGAAGTCCCTTTTCCTCCTGAGTAATGTAGGTCCTCTTTGGCATTTTCTTCCAAAAGAGGCCTGTGTCATCGCAATTGAACACTTGTTGTGGTTTTAATTGTTCAGTCTGTATGTACTCCTTGAATTCACTTACAAATTTTGTAGCTGCAGTTTTGTCCGAACTGGCAGCCTCGCCATGCCTTAGCACACTGTGTATGCCACTACGGTTCTTAAATCTCTCAAACCAGCCTTTGCTGGCGTTAAATTCACAAATGTCAGTACTCGTTGCAGGCAATTTCTTTATGGGATTGTCATGCAACTGCCTAGCCTTTTCACAAATAAGCAACTGCATAAGACTATCTCCTGCTAATTGTTTCTCGTTGATCCACACCAACAATAACTTCTCGGCATCTTCGAGTACTGGCGATCTCATTTTTATCAGCATATTTACCCCCTTTGCAACAACAGCTTCCTTGATTTCCTTTTTCTTGGCTACGAAGGTGCCAGATTAACCAGGCTATGATGGATATGTGGGGCAGCGGGCCTCCAGCAGCAACAGCCTGGTTGACCAGGCAAGCACTAGACGAGCCTTGCCCATGGCCAGACTCAGAGAGTAGATAAACTCTTGAAACTCTTCAAAGGTATATCAAAGGTAAGGTATGGGGTTTCTTATACATCCTGGCCAGTTTGGCCACACGTACGCCACTTTCATATTGTTCAATGATGTTTTTCTTGAATTCAATCGTATTTCTCACCTTCTTTACCAAAGGCATGGCACTAGGAGCTTTGTTTGGAGCCATGGTAGCTTATTTAGCAGTTGCAAGCACTAAAATGAATGGAATATTATGAAATATTTCATATGAACAAGTGAGGGGACTGTCACTCACTGGTAAACAATGCCACACTGGCTGGGAAGGGAATGCGAGGCAGCTCGGGGCCATGAGTACGCGTCCGGGATGAACAACTATTTGCGAGTCAAATGACGATTCGCGAGTCAATGTTTTGACGAAAAAAAACATTACGATTTCTAAAAATTATGACTTTCGAGCCTTACGATTATCGAGGGTCTATTGTATTGATTATTTTTTTTACTTCAACAACTGTTTCCCACCAAAGCAGGATGACCAAAGAAGAAAAAGCACTTTCATCATCAGCAGACAGCAACGCTGCCAACATGGCCGACACGGCTGAACATGTGGTGGGCTAGCTGTGGGATTTTCAAGGATAGTTCCTGATCCAAGGGGCTGACTAGGGCACAACTGAGCAGGACTCTGTGTGAATGCCTTGAGAAGATTCCAGAGCAGTGAGAGGACTTCCCAGTACATCGTTTCAGCGTAAAAAATGGAAGTATTGTGCAGTTTGTGAGAGTTGGGTGTGGTGAGAGTGCCCAGGTTGGGACCAGACAGTTCCTCCCCTCACACTGCCGGGGGGAGGGGGCCGAGTGTGTGGGTGGGGATGAAGCGAGCATTGTTGGTTTTGGCGAGTCACATGCCCATATCTTTCATGATGTGCATGGGAAACGAATGCATGTTGTGTTTGTTGTAGGCAGGACAGTGTGATCAACAGTGCACAATCAGTGTGCAGGGAAGTGCCCCTCGCCCACCCACCCCCCGGGCCTTGCCCCGTGTGTAGTAAACAATGACTCTCTCATAACCGCTCACCCTCGCGCCTCAACCATTCAACTCCCCCGCCTCACCCACCCAACTCCCAGTGCCACCACAACTGTAGAGGGTACGTTTTCCCTCCCAGCCCACGTCAGCAATGGCACTGCAGGGACAGTGCCGTGGAGTTCGACCGCAAGACAGCTGTCAGGTGTGCCACAGGCAGTGTGCACTCAGTTCCTCAAGCTTCAACATCCGTGCACATGGTGGGTGTCTGGGCACCCGGAGGGCCCCAGGTGGCAACAACCAACAGCCTCTCCCAGCAGACATAGGTGACAGCTGCTGTGCCTTCACCTTTACAGAGGGCCTGGGATCTTCAATCAACTTGGCAGCCACCAGGACGTTGACACGTCCCCAGGGCGGCTCTCCCTTGGGCTGCTAGCGGAGCCGCTGGCCTCTTCGACCTCTTGGGGAGGGTCAATGGTGCTTCTGCAAACAACAGATCCTGGGGCAACTTGCTGTTTGCAATGGCTGTCCTGCCAAGGAGGGACAGGCACCTAGCAACGTCTGTTGGCAATGAATGAATTCCCTACAGTGTTTGTTAACTGATCATTACTTTGAAAATTGTTCATGATTGTAATCATGTGTTCACGATTCATTACCTTTGAAACTTGTCATGATTGTAACTAGCTCTACCTGGAGCTCATTACCTTTGTCAATTCTCATTGTAATCATATCTAGTTCATTACTTTCGTAATTGGTCATAAGTGTGACCAGTTCTACCTGGAGCTCATTACCTTTGTACTTGGTCACGATTGTAACCAGATCTAGTTCATTACCTTTGTAACTTGCTCAGCTATCAAAACTTTGGAGTCCAGTCCCTGGACCAATTATGTACCTCTGTAATCTTTTGACTACCGCCCACAGGATGGGTGTGGAGTGCATAATAAACATATTAAACTAACTCATCAGCAGAGCTACAGTCCAGGAGGTGACAAGGACAGTGCCTGCACTCTGAAGAACCAGGGGAATTTTGCACTTGAAGGGTAATCTGATTGTGATGTCAGCATATTTATATCAAGACAACAGTTGAATGAATGATGGTGAATTTACTTCCTGTTGAAACAAAGTTGTAATATCCTGTTAGGTCTTTGTATTTGTTGATCTTCTGGGTCTTGCCTGAAACTGGAGGCACCACCTTCCTTCAGCCTCTGTGCTGAGTGACCTTCACAGTCAAGAGTGCTCTGTTAATATCACAACTACTACTGCCGTTCTAATCAAAGTAGGTGTCAGCTATTGTAGAAGCACAAGTGTAGTCCAGTGCTATCAGCTTACCATCTTTCCAGGGTAACGTGATGACTTCTTCAGAGTGCTTCTGGCTGCCATCAGGCATCGTTAGCCATGGCTCTCATTCTGATTGGCAGTTGGCTATGGCTAGCTTTGCTTTATAGTATTGTTGACCTCCTCCTGTCTTGAATTCTATCCTTCATACTTATGTTAGTTGAGATCATGGAGCCCAAGTTGATCTCCTGACACACTGCTATAGATACACCTGTGTTTGTGCAAATGGGGCTGACTAGGGAGTGAGCTACACCAATATAAATGGCATGAGGATCGAGGCGAGTTCCCAAGGAGGAATTAGGGACAGCCGAGATGAAATCCTCGGCATGTTGTACCCTCACCACAAGGAGACTAGCAATGGTTTTGCAGTTTTCCCTACAGTAGGGCTGTCCCAATGAGACTGTTTATTATCATTAGGAGGAATTAGTCTACTTGAAGAGTCTGTAAGAATATTCTACTGCCATAGTGCTTCAAATAAATGTGGGTTGTGTATTCCTACAGAATCTTTCAAGTATTCTGGGATTATCTTCTTTACGAGTTTTCTTGATGCGATACATGAAGATATATATGTAGAAGCTAGTGCTGCTGCTGTGGGTGGCACAGAAGACAGCCTCCCTAAATGTTGCATTGCCTTGTGGACATCTAATTTCCTTCAGTCTAACTGGAAACATTGCTTCATTCAACTGGTGATCCTCCAGTGATAGACTTACTTTTTTCCTGAAAATTGATTTCATACACTCATCACATTCACTCAATTTTCGGCAGTCATAGGAGGTGTACACATCAAGAAATGGTTGCCCTGGGCAAAGTTAGACACCTTGTGAGAAAATTCAAACACTCTGGAGATCCAAGTCACTTATCCGTTCTTCCATCCTCTTCAGGTCATTTAGTTTATCTGTGAGGAATGTATTTATAGCCAGAGGTGCTCTTGGTAGGATGCTGTCATTGTGTTTTGTAGTTGAGACTTCTTGCACAATGGATTGGACAACAATATTGATTGGCTGGTTTGTTGAGATGATTTCACATATATACAAACACACTGTATAAAAGAAGGTCAGTTTTTTTAATATTTCACTACAGTCTTTAAATTTCGGCAGTATTTCAAGAAGTTTATGGAATGCTCATATATGGGTGTCAAGCATGGGTTGTGAATGTTGCAATGAGAAGGAGGCTGGAGGCAGTGAAGATGTCATGCCTGAGGGCAATGTGTGGCATAAATGTTATGCAGAGAATTCATAGTTTGGAGATTAGTAGGAGGTGCAGAGTTACTCAAAGTATTATCCAGAGGGCAGAGTAGGGGTTGTTGAGGTGGTTTGGTCATTTAGAGAGGTTGGAGCAAAATAGGATGACTTAGAAAGTATACATGTACAAATCTGTGATGGAGGGAAGGTGGGGTAGGGGACATTCTAGGAAAGGATGGGGAGGGGGTAAAGAAGGTTTTGTGTGCAAGGGGTTTGGACATCCAACAGGCATGTGAGAGTGTGTTAGATAGGAGTGGAAATGAATGATTTTTGAGACTTGATGAGCTCTTGCAGTGTGAGCAGGGTAATATTTTGTGAAGGGATTCAGGAAACCCAGTTAGCTGGACTTGAGCCCTAGAGGTGGGAAGTACAATGCCTACACTTTAAAGCAGAGGTTTGGGATATTTGCTGTGGAGAGGGATGTCTGTCATATCTGCATACCTCTGACAAGACAGTGATAGTGTGAATGATGGTGAAAGTGCTTCTTTTTCAGGTCACCCTGCCTTGGTAGAAGACGGCCAGCGTGTTAAAAAAAATCTTTGATATCCTTTTGCTATATATTAAATCACATTTTAATATTGTTTTCAGCTCTACTGGTGTCAACTGAAATTGAAGAAGAAGTTCACACTCTTTTCAATAGGACTGGTAAACAAGCACAGGAATGGAGTTTGGTAAGTTTGTTTGAAGTATTAATACTCTGCTGTGATAATAAAAAGTGCTCCATTACTGTAATATTCATGCTGCAAATGCTTAGCAGGAAGGTAAAATACACTACTTGTTCATTCTCTTGTACTTCATTATGATGGGATAAAATTCTGTTGCCTTTTGATATTGTTGTGGTGTGTATTCACCAGTAGTTTAGTGGAAGATCTTATCTCATAGACTGGGGACAACAGATAATATATAAGGAAGTGCGAGCATTAGCTTGGTCTTATTGGCTCATTTTCTTATTAACTTGTTTAATCTCTTTCCAAGAGTACTAATTTCTGTACTGCATATTCACCTGACCAAATTCACCAAAATTCTATAAACAGTTTGATAGTTATAACAGTAGAAAATGAAAGAGATGCATAGTACAATACTGTATATAGATTAGTCTGAAGTTTTGTTAATGTATGCAAGAAAAAATTTGAAAATAAATTTGTGGAATCAAACCAGATGAAGTGCAGGCAGCTGTTGGTGTATTTAAATACATGGGTCAAGCAATTGACAAAGATAAAATTTTGAAAGCAAGGTTGAGAGTAGATTAAGTCAGGGAGGTTATGTGGCTGGTTCTATTAAAGCCCTGGTTTGGAAATGTTTGAGAAATCGGTAATTGACTGTGACCATGGTATCAACAGTGACAGTGAAAGCACTATTAAATGAATGAATTTGTGTATTCTTATTCTCATTATCTGAAATCCACACAACCATTAAATACACTGAATATGTTCAAAATATGTCAGTATGCTAGAATCCTCATTACCTGTAATCATAAGCCGAACTGTAATTCTTGAAACAATTAACATCAATAAATGTTGTATAGTATGCATAATACTATTCAGTTCTCTTGTGTTTTTTAATTCCTAAATTTGTTGTTACATCCACTTAAATACCATATATATATAAGCAGTCAATTAGTTATTGCCATGCTAGTTTTAGGTCAGGCTTAAATTTTCCCAAAATGGGTGACATTTAGGTGTGCATGCTTTCTGCATGATGCCTAAATGTCACCCATCTCTGTACAAACATTGTACCATTTTGAAATAAAGAATATTTAATATTGACCACTTGTACCTATTCTTTGAGTAGATGACATACTATTTTGAATGATTTATAGGAGTATGGTGGTTCAGCTGGTGCTGGTTCTTCATGTTGCTGAGTGTAGAAAACAGTGTGAAAGGATGGGTGATAATCTGATTTTATTTTTTTCATCCTCTTTTTTCCTTTATTCAGAATAATCATTATGTCTTCATCATAAATATCCCATAATCTTGTTAAAGTAAGAGAAATTAATGGTATGTAAATGTGTACAACCAGGTGTAAAGGTAGAAAGTTGAAAGTGAACATAGATAAGAGTAAGGTGATGAGGGTATCAAATGAATTAGATAAAGAAAAATTGGATACCACATTGGAGAGAAGGAGTATGGAAGAAGTGAATATTTTCAGATATTTGGGAGTTGATGTGTCAGAGGATGGGTTTATGAAGGATGAGGTTAACCATAGAATTGATGAGGGAAAAAAGATGAGTGGTGCATTGAGGTATATCACCTGGATTACCTGGAGAGAGTTCCGGGGGTCAATGCCCCCGTGGCCCAGTCTGTGACCAGGCCTCATGGTGGATCAGCCTGATCAACCAGGCTGTTACTGCTGGCTGCAGGCAATCCAGCGTATGAACCACAGCCCGGCTGGTCAGGTACCGACTTTAGGTGCTTGTCCAGTGCCTGCTTCAAGACAGCCAGGGGTCTATTGGTAATCCCCCTTATGTATGCTGGGAGGCAGTTGAACAGTCTTGGGTCCCTGACACTTATTGTGTTGTCTCATAACGTGCTAGTGACACCCCTGCTTTTCATTGGGGGGATGTTGCATCGTCTGCCGAGTCTTTTGTTTTCACAGTGATTTTCGTGTGCAAGTTTGGTAGTAGTCCCTCTAGGATTTTCCAAGTGTATATAATCATGTATCTCTCCCTCCTGCGTTCCAGGAAGTACAGGTTCAGGAACTTCAAGCGCTCCCAGTAACTGAGGTGTTTTATCTCCGTTATGCATACCGTGAAGGTTCTCTGTACATTTTCTAGGTCAGCAATCTCACCTGCCTTGAAAGGTACTGTTAGTGTGTAGCAATATTCCAGTCTAGATAGAACAAGCGACCTGAAGAGTGTCATCATGGGCTTGGCATCCCTAGTTTTGAAGGTTCTCATTATCCATCTAGCAGATGCGATTGATACAATGTTATGGTCCTTGAAGGTGAGATCCTCCGACATGATCACTCCCAGGTCTTTGACATTAGTTTTTCACTCTATTTTGTGGCTGGAATTTGTTTTATACTCTGATGAAGTTTTAATTTCCTCATGTTTACCATATTGGAGTAATTGAAATTTCTCATCGTTGAACTTCATATTGTTTTCTGCAGCCCATTGAAAGATTTGGTTGATGTCCACCTGGAGCCTTGCAGTGTCTGCAATGGAAGACACTGTCATGCAGATTCGGGTGTCATGTGCAAAGGAAGACACGGTGCTGTGGCTGACATCCTTGTCTATGTCAGATATGAGGATGAGAAACAAGATGGGAGCGAGTACTGTGCCTTGCGGAACAGAGCTTTTCACTGTAGCCACCTCAGACTTTACTCTGTTGACTACTACTCTTTGTGTTCTGTTTGTGAGGAAATTATAGACCTATCTACCAAGTTTTCCTGTTATTCCTTTAGCACGCATTTTGTGCGCTATCATGCCATGGTCACACTTGTCGAAGGCTTTTGCAAAGTCTATGTATATTACATCTGCATTCTTTTTATCTTCTAGTGCATCTATTACCTTGTCATAGTGATCCAGTAGTTGGGACAGACAAAAAATGTTATCAGTGGAGGCAAAGAAGGGAGTGAGTGTATGAGAGTATAGTGGTACCAACACTCTTGCAGTGAGGAGGCAGTTGGAGGCAGTGGAGATGTCCTATCTAAGGGCAGTGTGTGGTGTAAATATTATGCAGAGAATTCGGAGTGTGGAAATTACGAGAAGGTGTGGAGTTAATAAAAGTATTAGTCAGAGGGCTGAAGAGGGGTTGTTGAGGTGGTTTGGTCATTTAGAGAGAATGGATCAAAGTAGAATGACATGGAGAGCATGTAAATCCGTAGGGGAAGAAAGGCGGGGTAGGGGTCGTCCTCGAAAAGGTTGGAGAGAGGGGGTAAAGGAGGTTTTGTGGGCAAGGGGCTTGGACTTCCAGCAAGCGTGCATGAGCTTATTAGATAGGAGTGAATGGTTTTTGGGACCTGACAAGCTGTTGGAGTGTGAGCAGGGTAATATTTAGTGAAGGGATTCAGAGAAACCAGTTTTTTATATAGCCGGACTTGAGTTCTGGAAATGGGAAGTACAATGCCTGCACTTTAAAGGAGGGGGTATAGGATATTGGCAGTTTGGTGGGATGTGTAATAGGGCAGTATATATATAATTGGGGCCTTGATATTGTAATTATTTCAGGTCACTTTTTATATTATATCTTTATATATGCTTCAAAACTGTTGTATCTGGGCGCCTCTGCAAAAAGTTATAAAAATACAGTGATTATGTATGAGTGAGGTGAAAGTGTTGAATGATGATGAAAGTATTTTCATTTTGGTGATTTTCTTTCTTTTTGGGTCACCCTGCCTAGGTGGGAGATGGCCGACTTGTTGAAAAAGATAATAGTTTTTCAATATGTTATTACATTTGCATTTTTAAAATTAATTTTAAATCAAAGCAGTGCCTAATATATGCCTAAACTAAGATTTTTAAGTGATTTAAATATTTTCAGGGAAGGTTTACCATAGAGGAGAGCTCAGACTTTTTCATCAGAATTGTTGGTGTTGTGGGCTCCGGACTAGAAGGAGACATTGCCATTGATGACACTTGGACCTCCTTTGGTGTTTGCCCAGTCATTCCAGACCTGGTAGGTACATGTTCCTAGTACAGTAAAAATAAACTAACAGATTTTTGGTAATTCTGAACAGATTGGCCAGACAAATGTTGTAAGTATTGGACAAAATGGAAAAAAGTATCTAATTCCAGATACCGTTTGGTAGCCTGTCTACCCCTCACTGCCTTCCATCACTGATTCCAGCTTCCTCCCTCCTTGCATGTATAAAGAACTCTTATTTTAATAGAGATTGTTGAGGATCTGTACATTTATTAATTAGGTTGTGTTGTTGGGTGGTGGGGGAGGACAGGTGGGGGGTATTGTTGGTAAGTAGGTGGGTGAGTGTAGGAGACAGGTCGGGGGTATTGTTGGTAAGTAGGTGGGTGAATGTAGGAGACAGGTGGGGATATTGTTGGTAAGTAGGTGGGTGAGTGTAGGAGACAGGTGGGGATATTGTTGGTAAATAGGTAGGTGAGTGTAGGAGACAGGTGGGGGGTATTGTTGGTAAGTAGGTGGATGAGTATAGGAGACAAGTGGGGTATTGTTGGTAAGTGGGTGGGTGAGTGTAGGACACAGTGAGGGTATTGTTGGTAAGTAGGTGGGTGAGCATAGGAGATGGGGGGTATTGTTGGTAAATAGGTGGGTAAGTGTAGGAGACCAGGAGAGATGTTTCTGTGCACGATCCTCACACACTACAGTACACTCACACACACACACACACACCTGCCCACCCCTCTCACCCACCCTCTCACACTCATCCATCTACCCTTCTCATAACCACTCTACCCACCTACCCCTATTCACCCACCTATCCACCCATTCTCTCTCTCTCTTTCCCTTCTCACATTTATTTATTTATTTATTTATTTCCAATTTGAGCACACATACAGAGGTACAAAAAAAATACAGATAAGAGCAGCATGCCAAAGCCACTTATACTATGCATAGCATTACGGGCTGGCTTAAAATTAACTTAAGATTAACTAAGCAATGATGAAATCAGTGATAAAACATTAATGTAAACAGATTACTATAAAGCACAAGTGAGTATTACAAAGACAGGTCATATGGTTGCATTCAGTCATATGAAAGATTCTGTTAGGTAGTGTATTTAAAAAATAATAAAGTTAGATTCGGTTTTAGGTTTAACATTTATGTGATACAATTGTGAGAAACATTTAAGATATACAATTTATAAGGTTCAGTTATTCAGTATTTATTTGGTTTTGGGTGAGTAAGTGATCTTTGAGAAGAGACTTGAATTTATAAACAGGTAGTGTTTCTTTTATATTTACAGGTAATGAATTCCAGATTTTAGGGCCTTTTATGTGCATTGAGTTTTTGCATAGTGTGAGATGGACACGAGGAACATCAAAGAGTGATCTGTGCCTTGTGTTATGGTCATGTGTTCTGTTGAGGTTGGCAAGGAGATGTTTGAGGGGAGGGTTAATATCAGAGTTAAGTGTTCTATGTATGTAATAGGTGCAGTAATAAGTATGGATGTTTTGTATGGTGAGTAGGTTTAGTGTATTGAATATTGGTGGAGTGTGCTGCCTGTAGTGAGAATTTGTTATCATTCTAACTGCAGCCTTTTGTTGGGTAATTAGTGGTCTGAGATGGTTAATTGTTGATGAGCCCCATGCACAAATTCCATAGGTGAGATAGGGGTAAATAAGAGAGTGATATAGGGCCAGGAGGGCTGACTGTGGAACATAGTACCGTATCTTCGATAGTATGCCTACAGTCTTGGAAATTTTCTTAGAAATTTGTTGTATATGTGTATGAAATTTGAGTCTATTATCAAGGTGGATTCCTAAGAATTTTCCCTCTGTTAGTTTTGTGATAGGTGATCCGTTTATCATTATGTTAAGAGGGACATCTGTAGCTCTGTTACCAAACTGAATGAAGTAGGTTTTGTCAATGTTTAGTGTAAGTTTGTTAGTCCTCATCCAGGTAGATATTTTCTGTAATTCGGTATTTACAGTATTGGCTAGCGTGACTGGGCTCGGGTGAGAGAAGACGTATGTAGTGTCATCTGCAAATAGTGTGGGTTGAGTAATTGCGATGCATTTGGAAGGTCATTTATGTATAGGAGAAAGAGAAGAGGGCCAAGGACACTTACCCACTTACCCTTATATTCACCCACCCACCCTCTCACATACCCACCCAGGCTCACACAAACATGCACTCTCTTGTACCCACCTCTTACACCCTATCTCAAGCACCCACCTTCCCACCCATCTCGCATACCAACCCCAATGGAAATAAGTCACTCTGTCTGACTTTTTTGGGTTATCCTAGGTTCTCTACACATATGCTGCTATGTATGATAATTCTATGTAACTGTATTTATGTATACCTGAATAAACTTACTTACTTACTTACTCTCAGCCAAACACTCTCACACTTACCCATACATCTTTATATCCTCTCATACCAACCCTTCACATCCATCCCTCACATCTACCCTCTCTCTAACCCATCCACATTCATTCACACCCTCTTTCACTACCACCTAGCACTGACCCTTTCATTCCCACTACCCACAAACTCATTCATGCTTTTTGAAAGTCACCCTCTCATACTCTTCTTACTCTTCTCACTTCCACCCAGTTACACACTGTATTATTATTATAATCAAAAAGAAGCGCTAAGCCACAAGGGCTATACAGCGCTGCAGGGTAGGGAAGGAAGCGAGGGTATTGGATGGCAGAAGGGAGGAGGGATGATCAGCAGGTTACAGAAAACAGCGGGGCAGGGGATAGTACGGGGGTAGAGGGTAGCAAGAGATTGAAGTAGAAAGGGCTGAAGGTATCAGAATTTGTGAAGTAAGTCAGTTGTTGTCAAAAAGTCAATGAGAGAGTCCGGATGAAAGGTGGGTCCATCAGCGAGAAGGGAAGGTAAAGAGAAAGTAGCGGAGCGAAGACGACGACAGAGGTAAATTCTGCGTGCTCGTTGATAAAGTGGGCAGTCCAACAGAATGTGGCTGACTGATAGTGGAGCTTGGCAATTCTCACAGAGAGGAGCAGGACGCCTCTCCATGAGATATCCATGAGTAAGACGAGTATGGCCAATGCAAAGACGGGAGAGAGTAGTCTCCCAACCTCGACACTGGTGATAAGAAGACGGCCAGTAACCTATACTCGGTTTAATAGATTGAAGTTTGTTGCCGAGCATAGTAGACCAACGTTGTTGCCAACGGGTGTGAAGGTGGGAAGATATTGCAGCAAAATAGTCCGTAAATGGAATACCTCTATAAGAAACTGGTAGGTCATGTACTGCTGATCGCGCAGCAGTGTCTGCCTGTTCATTGCCCTGTACGTCAACATGACCAGGGACCCAACAAAAAACAGTATCTTTATGCTTGGTAAAGATGCGGCGTAGCCAAAGTTGGATACGGAGGACTAAGGGGTGAGGTGTATCAAATTTTTGTATAGCCTGTAAAGCACTAAGGGAGTCTGAGACAACCACAAATGATAACACAGGCATAGATGCAATACGGATAAGTGCTGTAAGGATGGCATACAATTCAGCAGTAAAAATACTAGCCGAAGATAGTAAATGCCCTTGTACGATGCTGTCCGGAAACACTGCTGCGAATCCTATGCCGTCAGAAGACTTAGAGCCATCTGTGTACACAGCAATGGCATGAGAATGAGAGTGAAAGTGGTCAAGAAAAAGAGAGCGGGAAGCGACCGTAGACAGTTGGGCTTTCGAGCAAGGGAGGGAGAAAGAACAGACTCGAACAGCTGGAACTTCCCAGTGGGGTAGGGAAAAGTGAGATGCTACATGTACATAGAAAGGTGGTAGTTGAAGAGAAGACAAGAGCGAATGAAGGCGAAGAGAGAAGGGACGGAGTAAGCAGGGGTGGCGAACAAATAAAGAATGTCTACTAATATCAGTGACCATTCTATAAATGGAAGGATTGCGGAGATCATGAGAGTGTACATAGTAGCGCAGGCAATGGGCATCACGACGATCGGATAAGGATGGAATGTTCGCTTCTGCATAGAGGCTGTCGACAGGGGAAGAGCGAAAAGCACCAAGGCATAAACATAATTTTTGGTGATGAATGGGGTTAAGGCTAGAGAGAGTAGCAGGAGATGCCGCTGAATAGATCTGGTCACCATAATCAAGTTTCGATAAAATAAGGGTGGAATGTAGGTGAAGGAGGGTTCGACGATCAGCTCCTCATGAAAGATGAGCAAGGGTTTTAAGAAGGTTCAGCCGGCTGTGACAAGTTGCCTTCAGAGAGGTAATGTGAGGTTTCCAGGATAACCTACGATCAAAGAGGAGGCCCAGAAACTTGACTGTATCACGTTCAGGGATACGGGAGCCATAGAGGTAAAAAGGATGATCGGAAATGACAGAGCGTCTAGTGAAAGTAATTTGGTGGGTTTTAGTGCTGGAAAATTTAAACCCACGTGTGGTGGCCCAATTGGAAACACGGTCGACTGCATGTTGGAGAGAAACTGTAATGAGGTGACAGTCAGCGCCTGCACAGGCAATAGTGAAGTCATCAACATAGAGTGATGACCAAATATTTGATGGAAGACTAGAGGCCAAATCATTAATAGCAAGGAGAAAAAGTGTTGTGCTCAGAACACATCCCTGGGGGACACCTTCAGGTTGGATAAAGTCCGGGGAGAGCACATTATTAACCCGAACACATAAATGCCTGTCAGTTAAAAAGTTCTTAAGGAAGGATGGTAGATTGCCTCGAAGGCCTAAGGAGTGGGCTTGGGCTAAAATATTATACCTCCAAGTTGTGTCATATGCCTTCTCAAGGTCAAAAAATATGGCAATAACTGAGTGGTTATTCGCAAAGGCATTACGAACATATGTATCCAAGCGTAGTAAGGGGTCTATGGTAGAACGTCCCTTACGAAAGCCATATTGACGAGTGGAGAGACTGTTGTGTGTCTCTAAATACCACACTAAACATCTATTTACTAGGCGTTCCATTACTTTGCAAACTGCACTGGTAAGAGCAATGGGACGAAAGTGGGAGGTTTCATGTCCCGTAGTGCCTGGTTTGCGGAAAGGGAGAACAATGGCGGATTTCCACAGCTGTGGAAGAACACCTTGTGACCAAATAAGATTGTAAAGGCATAATAGGACTGCAAGGGCTGACTGATGTAAATGTTGTAGCATACGTATATGAATGTCGTCGGGCCCAGCTGCCGATGATCGGCAAGCTGAGAGTGTTGCCTCCAGTTCTTGCAGTGTAAAAGGCACATTATACTGTTCTTCTCTGAGAGAAGAAAAGTCCAAGGGTGCTAACTCTCTGGCAGACTTTGAGGAAAGAAATGAGGGGCATAGATGGAGTCCCTGAGAAATACGGACCAGATGATTGCCAATTTCATTGGCAACATCTAGTGGGTTTGCTATATCAACACCGGCAACCCGCAGAACAGGAGCCGGGTCAGGAGAATATTTACCACTCAGTTTTTGTACTTTTTTCCAGACTGCACTCATAGAGGAAGCAGAGGTGATGGTGGAGACATAATCTCGCCAGCAAGTGCGTTTAGCGTCATGGATGACATGGCGAGCGATCGCACGCTTCTGTTTAAAATCAAGGAGTCTCTCTGTGGTTCTATTGTACCGGTACCTGCCCCATGCAGCGCGTTTCAAACGTACTGCACGAGCACAAGCAGGAGACCACCAAGGCACGCATTTCTGAGAATGCCTGCCCGAAGTTTGGGGTATAGAATGAGAAGCTGCGGTTAAAACGGAGGACGAGAAGAGGTGTAAAAGCTCATCGATGGAGGATGAAGAAGGAACCTCTCTAAAAACAGTTAGGTGTGAGTAAAGGTTCCAATTTGCCCGATCAAATTGCCAGCGTGGGATGCGAAGAGGTGGTGAATATGAAGGGGAAGTAAGAATGATTGGGAAATGATCGCTGTCATGTAAGTCCGGGAGAACAGACCAAGTGAAGTCTAATGCAGCGGAGGAAGAGCAGACTGAGAGATCGATGCAAGAGAGAGTATGAGTCCGAGGATCAAAATGGGTGTGAGTACCTGTATTTAAAACATGGAGGGGGTGGGTGGCAAGAAAAGCCTCTAACTGAATTCCACGGGAATCACAGTGAGACCCCCCCCCCCAGAGGAAATGGTGGGCATTAAAATCACCAAGTAACAGAATCGGTGGCGGTAATGATGAAACAAGAAAGGCAATATCCAGAATAGATAATGCTCGAGAAGGAGAGAGATATAAAGAACAGAGCATATACCACCTATGCAAGTGGATACGGGCTGCTGTGTAATGCAGCGAAGTATGAACAAATAGCTGATGGTACGGAATATCAGTGCGTAGAAGAAGGGCACTTTCATTAAAGGTCCCATCAGGAAAAGGATCTGAAGAATACAATAAATTATATCCTGAGATGGGAGAGATAACAGCAGAGTGTAATTTTGGTTCCTGTAAGCAAACACCAACAGGGGAAAACTGGGAGAGTAACATCTGAAGCTCACCCCAATTACCCCTGAGGCCGCGTATATTCCACTGTAAATAGGCCATGGTTGGCAATGATAAAGATACTTGAAATCCGCAGGTAAGGGTTCCTACGGACTAGAGGGGTTAGAAAAGTCCACATGCGGAGGCAGTGGAAAACGTTCAAGCAGCGAAGGAACGGTGCGCTGTGAAGAAAGGAGTTGCGCAGATGGAGGAGAGGAGAGAGAAGGAACAGAGGGTGGATCAGTGTCCATTGATGGTTTGGTCTCTGCAATATATTCCGAGATTGCTTCAAGTGTTTTGGAATTCAGAGACGTCGTATGGGAGACAATATTGGAAATGGTAGGGGGAGGATGAGTAAAGATTGGAACTGTATTGGACTGTACCAAGGTAGGAGGGGGCGAAAGGGTGGAGGGAACTGGAGAAGCATGGGAGGGGACAGAAGAGGCAGAAACCTGGGAGGTGGCAGAAGAGGAAGAAACTTGGGAGGGAACAGGGGAGGAAGGTACAGTACGGGGAGGGTGAACCTCTACACTTGTAACAGAGCCAGTGAGAGGGGGAGAACCAGGGACAGAGACAGGGAGGGTAAAATGAGGAGGTGGAAGATGGGTAGGAGGTGTTAACGGACCTTTTTTTGACTTTTGGGAAGTAGAGGGACGATTGGGAGGTGTCATACAAGATCTCGTCGCTACTGAGGCTTGTGAGAGAGAACACGAAGAAGCGAGATCAGACTGAGGCGTTGAAGTAGGGACATCTGAGCCGAGGACAGCAAAAGGATTAGATACAGGAGTGACTATGGGAGAGGTAACCACAGAGGTGGGTGTAGAAGATGGGATACCAGAAGTGGGGAAACGTTTTGAAACACGGGAATAAGAAACACGTGGGAGTCTCCCTTGGAGGCGGAGATGAGAAACTGCCATGGCATAAGGGAGACCTTCTGCCTCTTTGAGGTAATGGATTTCCCGCTCGTTTAAATAGACTTGACAATGGCGAGAGTATGAAGGGTGAGCCTCATGACAGTTAAGGTAAGAGGGAGATCGATTGCAAGACGTATTAGAATGGTCATCGGCACCACAGACTGGGCATTCGGCGATAGATCTGCAATATTTCGCTGGATGGCCAAATCGCCAGCAATTTCTACACTGTTGCGGTGTAGGGATCACCTTTCGGACTTGTAACCGATGTCCTGCTATATAAACTGAGGATGGGAGTTCTCGGCTGTCAAAAGTTAAACGAGCCACATTGCTAGGGTATCGTCTCTGCCCGCGGGCAGGAAGAACGTAAGTGTCTACCTTGAGGATTGGGAGATCTTGGAGTTCCAGCTGTTCAAGAATGTCAGTGCCACATGTCTGGAAATTTTGTTGAACTATGGTATGGGGCAGAATGACGGTACCACTACAAGAATTGAGGGAATGATGTTTTTCAAGAGTGACAGGAACAGTATCGATATGGGAAAGACGAGAGAGCTCATGAGCCTGGGTAGCATTCTGTACGGTGATGATGCGCGTACCACTCTTAAGAGCATGAAAAGAAATATCTTTACCAACATGGCATAGGAGTGCCTTGCCAATACTGTGGTCAGAAAGATAGGCAGTAGAGGAAGTCGGTCATAAAGTGAAGAATTTAGTCCATTGTTCAGTCTGAAACTGAGCGTGGAAAGGTAGTGAAGGACGTGTCGATCGTTTCTGAGAAGAACGAGAAGGTGGAGAAGTATCATCAGCAGGTAATTGTCGTTGGCGTTTAGGCGTGGGACCAGAGTTGGTCTGACGTGGAATGGGTCAGCGATTTGAAAATTGCCGCACCGTAGAGGGAGAGGCCGGAAGCATAGTCAGAGGAGAGCGAAGGTCCGATAAATCAAAGGAGTCAGTCGAGGCCTCAGTACCTGAAGCGGGTGAGGAAACAACACCGGCAAGAGGTACAGAGGCATGAGGAGTGTCTGAAGAGTGGTCCAAAGACGAGGCGGGGTCAGAACGGGGTGCGGTATCAAGAAGGGGCCCGGGGGTAGGAGGTTCATGGACTAGGGCTGCCATGGTTAGGTTACTTCTTTCTTTTTGTTTTTAAGAAAAAAAAGAAAGAAGAAAAGAAAATAAAAATAAAAAAAGGGGGGACCGGGGAGGGATAGTTCCTAGGAGGAATGAAAGGGCCAGAAATCTCCCTCCGCGCCCAAGAGGACCTCAGCACCGCAAGTAGCGCAGATGCAGCATGGAACCCGTGCCATACCCTACCCATCATGCTAGTAAACTAACAATCCGGGATAGCAACCTCACATCTGCTGAGCTACCTCGGTGGACAAAAGAGAGAGCGGCCGGATATCCGCCACAAAGCATACCTCCTTCGGCCACCATCCCGGAATCCGAAAGGTGGCTTCCAGAGATACACCCGTCGCCCGAAAGACACCCAAAGCTACTCCGGGATACCGGAGAGGGATTGGGACATCCCCAGGCGATCCAGATTCCACGGCAAACTACGCCACCGCCAAGAACCTCAACGGAATTGGATGGACCCCGGTATCCTTTCCCCTACCTAGGAACTAGCGTGTCTGTGGGAGAAATCCCAAAGGCCAAAAAGAGGAAGGGCAAAAGGGAGGGGTGGGGAGGAGGAGGAGGAAAGGAAAAAGGGGAGGATGGGAAGGATGGGATAGGGGAGGGGAGATTGGGGGGTAATTAGGTTCGGTCTGAGGAAGAAGACCGACAGGTCTAATTCCTCAGACCAAGAGCCTCTTCACCATGCCAAGGAGCCCCCCTTGAAGAGGTTTACACATTGTAACCTTTACAAAGAAATAAACTTTACTTACTTACTTACCATCTCTGTACTGTTTTCCAAGTTCTTTGTGTCCAGTAGTGTCTCCAGAACAACCAGCATGAAAAATGAAACTCATAATTTATATACTATACTGGACAATCAGCAATAATGTACACCCCCCTCCTCTTACTAGTCCATTTATTAGAGGGTTCACTGTATAGTATATGATAACCAGGTTATTTATCAGAGAATGCCTACTAAGAAGATTGTCATATAGTGTGGTTTTTTCCTAAGTGGAGAATTTAGTTAATTGGGTAGCAGAAGAAAAAGAAGGTAGTCTTGGGGTTATTAGCCTACAATAACCCAACAAAGGTAAACTGTAGGACTTATGTTCATTAGGGTCCTTTCCTTGGATATATCATGCAAGAGTTGACTGTCTCCTAGTTTTTTTTTTTTTCAACAAACCGGCCATATCCCACCAAGGTGGGGTGGCCCAAAAAGAAAAATGAAAGTTTCTCAATTTAAATTTAGTAATTTATACAGGAGAAGGGGTTAATAGGCCCTTGCTCCCAGCATTTTAGTCACCTCTTACAACACGCATGGCTTATGGAGGAAGAATTCTGTTTCACTTCCCCATGGAGATAAGAGGAAATAAACAAGAACAAGAACTAGAAAGAAAATAGAAGAAAACTCAGATGGGTGTGTGTATATGTATGCTTGTACATGTATGTGTAGTGTGACCTAAATGTAAGAAGAAGTAGCAAGACGTACCTGAAATCTTGCATGTTTATCAGACAGAAAAAAAGACACCAGCAATCCTACCATCATGTAAAACAATTACAGGTTTCCGTTTTGCACTCACTTGGCAGGACGGTAGTTACTCCCTGGGTGGTTGCTGTCTACCAACCTACTACCTATATGTCTCCTAGATATGTACAACATTTGCTGTTAGGTGAACATGAGCAGTACTTTGGGAAATACTTTGGGAGTAAAACCCAGGTCCTTTCGAATGTGAGCTGAATATTCTACCATTGAATTACAGGATGGTAGATGAATTTTTTACTGAAAAAGCACAGGTTATCACATATCCAATGAATATACAGTACCTCATAGTTTTTCTACTTCATTCAGTGCAGATTAGCATATATTTGTATACAAATCTTGTTATTACATTTTAGCATTTTTGTCATAATTCCTTTTCAGTATTTATGCAAAGATGGCACAGTAATACCAGAGAAGAACCATTGCAACTTCATAGTTGACTGTTCTGACAAAGATGATGAGGAAAACTGTGGAGCATGTGACTTTGAAAATGGTACGTTAAAAATTGTTTACAGCATAAAATTGAAAATCTTGCGTAGTGAAGGATCAATGAATATACGTATATTGTATGTCTCTTTCACACTTTTCCCCCATACAGATTATTATATTAATTGCTGTGCTGTGCTATAATATTTTCCAGAGCAGGATGTTCACAATGTATGTTTTGAAAGATTAGGATATGCTGTTTTATTTACATTGCAAATGTATAACATACATTGATGTCAGGCTTAGCTGACATCAGTGACATGCAGTACTACAGTACTATACAGAAAGCTGCTTGTTATGCAGAGCATTTTGGGCAAATTAGGTCAGTTTTGTCCCAGGATGTGACCCACACCAGTCGACTAACACCCAGGTACCCATTTTATACTGATAGATCAACATGGACAAAAGGTGTCCTAAGGAAACATGTCCTAATGTTTTCCAGCTGTGTGTGATTGCATTTTATAATCTTTTAGGTACAAAGAAAGCCACTATCATGCTATGTCTTCCTTTGTAGATGACACCCAAATTTGCATGACAGTGTCTCCCAGTGAAGACACTGCAAGACTCCAGGCGGAGATCAACCAAATCTTTAAACGAGCTGCAGAAAACAGTATGAAGTTCAATGAAGAGAAATTTCAGTTGCTCCAATGTGGAAAACTTGAGAAAATTAAAACTATATCAGAGTATCAAACAAATTTCAACTACACAATAGAGCAAACAACTAATGTGAAGGACCTGGGAGTGATAATGTCAAAAGATCTCACTTTCAAAGAACACAACAATGTATCTACCACATTTAGTAGAAATAAAAATATAGGATGGATAATGACAACCTTCAAAACTAGGGATGCCAAGCCCATAGTGATTCTCTTCAGATCACTTTTTCTCTCTAGGCTGGAATATTTCTGTACACTAACAGCCCCTTTCAAGGCAGGAGAAATTGCTGACCTGGAGAATGTACAGAGAATCTTCACAGCACACATAAGTATGATAAAACACCTCAATTACTGGGAGTGCTTGAAGTTCCTGAACCTGTACTTCCTGGAATATAGGCAGGAGAGATACATGATAATATACACTTGGAAAATCCTAGAGGGATTAGTACCAAATTTGCACACGAAAGTCACTTCCTACAAAAGCAAAGACTCATCAAGCCGTGTAATTCCCCTCCCCCCCAGTGAAAAGCAGGGGCACCACAAGTGTGTTAAGAGACAACACAGTGTCATGGGCCCAAGACTGTTTAACTGCCTCCCAGCATACATAAAGGGGATTACCAGTAGACCCCTGGCTGTCTTCAAGAAGGTGCTGGACAGGCACCTAAAGTTAGTACCTGACCAGCCGGGCTGTGGTTCATACGTCGGGTTGCATGCGGCCAACAGTAACGGCCTGGTTGATCAGGCCCTGATCCACCATGAGGCCTGGTCACAGACCGGGCCACAGGGACATTGACCCCCGGAACCCTCTCTAGGCATACTCCAAGTATACGTGTCAGTCCTTCCTCAGCATATAACCCTGCAGTGAGCTGAACTATTTTTGAATACCAATTAACACAATTTATGTTATGAATTTATGTAAAATTTATATTTTCTTATGATAGGAAACTATCACAAATGTTAAATGCTATTTATGCAATGAGAAAATTCCCCTAAATATTGAAATGAATTTTTATTATGATTTTTATTCACACGTATTAACAATGTTACACCTTTTGCAGGAATGTGTGGTTGGACTGCCTTGAATAATAGTGCTTATTTTTGGGAACTTGGGCAAAACATGAGTAATAATTATGATTATGAAGAAAATATCTTTGACCATACACTAGGAACAGCCTTTGGTCACTTCCTGTATATTGGGGAGGAACCCAGTGATAACGGTGGTCCAGCTACTCTAATCTCCACAACACTCCACGACTCTCAAATTCAGTGTGCCTTTCTCTTCTGGTAATATGACTAACTTGTTGGCAGTTAGTGGTATGTAATGTAATTCTTTCCTTTGTGTGTGTGTGTGTGTATATACATATTTTTTTTTTTTTTTTTTTTCAACAAGTTGGCTGTCTCCCACCGAGGCAGGGTGACCCAAAAAAGAAAGAAAATCCCCAAAAAGAAAATGCTTTCATCATCATTCAACACTTTCAACACACTCACACATAATCACTGTTTTTGCAGAGGTGCTCAGAATACAACAGTTTAGAAGCATATACGCATAAAGATACACAACATATCCCTCCAAACTGCCAATATCCCAAACCCCTCCTTTAAAGTGCAGGCATTGTATTTCCCATTTCCAGGACTCAAGTCCGACTATATGAAAATAACCGGTTTCCCTGAATCCCTTCACTAAATATTACCCTGCTCACACTCCAACAGATCGTCAGGTCCCAAGTACCATTCGTCTCCATTCACTCCTATCTAACATGCTCATGCATGCTTGCTGGAAGTCCAAGCCCCTTGCCCACAAAACCTCCTTTACCCCCTCTCTCCAACCCTTTTGAGGACGACCCCTACCTCGCCTTCCTTCCCCTATAGATTTATATGCTTTCCATGTCATTCTACTTTGATCCATTCTCTCTAAATGACCAAACCACCTCAACAACCCCTCTTCTGCCCTCTGAATAATACTTTTATTAACTCCACACCTTTTCCTAATTTCCACACTCCGAATTTTCTGCATAATATTTACACCACACATTGCCCTTAGACAGGACATCTCCACTGCCTCCAACCGTCTCCTCGCTGCTGCATTTACCACCCAAACTTCACACCCATATAAGAGTGTTGGTACTACTATACTTTCATACATTCCCTTCTTTGCCTCTGTAGATAACGTTTTTTGACTCCACATATACCTCAATGCACCACTCACCTTTTTTCCCTCATCAATTCTATGATTAACCTCATCCTTCATAAATCCATCCGCCGACACGTCAACTCCCAAGTATCTGAAAACGTTTGCTTCTTCCATACTCCTCCTCCCCAATTTGATATCCAATTTTTCTTTATCTAAATCATTTGATACCCCCATCACCTTACTCTTTTCTATGTTCACTTTCAACTTTCTACCTTTACACACATTCCCAAACTCATCCACTAACCTTTGCAATTTTTCTTTAGAATCTCCCATAAGCACAGTATCATCAGCAAAAAGTAACTGTGTTAATTCCCATTTTGAACTTGATTCCCCATAATTTAATCCCACCCCTCTCCCGAACACCCTAGCATTTACTTCTTTTACAACCCCATCTATAAATATATTAAACAACCATGGTGACATTACACATCCCTGTCTAAGACCTACTTTTACCAGGACGTAGTCTCCCTCTCTTCTACACACCCTAACCTGAGCCTCACTATCCTCATAAAAATTCTTTACAGCATTTAGTAACTTACCACCTATTCCATGTACTTGCAACATCTGCCACATTGCTCCCCTATCCACTCTATCTTATGCCTTTTCTAAATCCATAAATGCAATAAAAACTTCCCTACCTTTATCTAAATACTGTTCACATATATGTTTTGTGGGCGAGGGGCTTGGACTTCCAGCAAGCTTGCATGAGCGTGTTAGATAGGAGTGAATGGAGACGAATGATACTTGGGACCTGACGATCTGTTGGAGTGTGAGCAGGGTAATATTTAGTGAAGGGATTCAGGGAAACCGGTTATTTTCATATAGTCGGACTTGAGTCCTGGAAATGGGAAGTACAATGCCTGCACTTTAAAGGAGTGGTTTGGGATATTGGCAGTTTGGAGGGGTATGTTGTGTATCTTTATACGTATATGCTTCTAAGCTGTTGTATTCTGAGCACCTCTGCAAAAGCAGTGATAATGTGTGAGTGTGGTGAAAGTGTTGAATGATGATGAAAGTATTTTCTTTTTGGGGATTTTCTTTCTTTTTTGGGTCACCCTGCCTCGGTGGGAGACGACCGACTTGTTGAAAAAAAAAAAAATATATGCTTCAATGTAAACACTTGATCTACACATCCCCTACCCACTCTGAAACCTCCTTGCTCATCCGCAATCCTACATTCTGTCTTAACTCTAATTCTTTCAATTATAACCCTACCATACACTTTTCCTGGTATACTCAATAAACTTATTCCTCTATAATTTTTACAATCTCTTTTGTCCCCTTTCCCTTTATATAAATGGACTATACATGCTCTCTGCCAATCCCTATGTACCTTCCCCTCTTTCATACATTTATTAAACAAAAGTACCAACCACTCCAACACTATATCCCCCCCTGCTTTTAACATTTCTGTCATGATCCCATCAGTTCCAGCTGCTTTACCCCCTTTCATTCTACGTAATGCCTCACGTACCTCCCCCACACTTACATTCTGCTCTTCTTCACTCCTAAAAGATGGTATACCTCCCTGACCAGTGCATGAAATTACCACCTCCCTTTCTTCCTCAACATTTAAAAGTTCCTCAAAATATTCTCGCCATCTACCTAATACCTCCCTCTCCCCATCTACTAACTCCCCTACTCTATTTTTAACTGACAAATCCACACTTTCCCATGGCTTTCTTAACTTGTTTAACTCACTCCAAAATTTTTTCTTATTTTCATTAAAATTTCTTGACAGTGCCTCTCCCACTCTATTATCTGCTCTCCTTTTGCACTCTCTCACCACTCTCTTCACCGTTCTTTTACTGTCCATATACTCTGTTTTTCTTATAACACTTCTGCTTTGTAAAAACCTCTCATAAGCTAACTTTTTCTCTTTTATCACACCCTTTACTTCATCATTCCACCAATCACTCCTCTTTCCACCTGCCCCCTTCCCCATCCTATAACCACAAACTTCTGCCCCACATTCTAATACTGCATTTTTAAAACTATTCCAACCCTCTTCAACCCCCCCACTACTCATCTTTGCACTAGCCCACCTTTCTGCCAACAGTCGCTTATATCTCACCCGAACTTCCTCCTCCCTTAGTTTATACACTTTCACCTCCCTCTTACTTGTTGTTGCCACCTTCCTCTTTTCCCATCTACCTCTTACTCTAACTGTAGCTACAACTAAATAATGATCCGATATATCAGTTGCCCCTCTATAAACATGTACATCCTGGAGCCTACCCATCAACCTTTTATCCACCAATACATAATCTAACAAACTACTTTCATTACGTGCTACATCATACCTTGTATATTTATTTATCCTCTTTTTCATAAAATATGTATTACTTATTACCAAATCTCTTTCTACACATAGCTCAATTAAAGGCTCCCCATTTACATTTACCCCTGGCACCCCAAATTTACCTACTACTCCCTCCATAACATTTTTACCCATTTTAGCATTGAAATCCCCAACCACCATTACTCTCACACTTGATTCAAAACTCCCCACGCATTCACTCAACGTTTCCCAAAATCTCTCTCTCTCCTCTACACTTCTTTCTTCTCCAGGTGCATACACACTTACTATAACCCACTTTTCACATCCAATCTTTATTTTACTCCACATAATCCTTGAATTAATACATTTATAGTCCCTCTTTTCCTGCCATAGCTTATCCTTCAACATTATTGCTACTCCTTCTTTAGCTCTTAACTCTATTTGAAACCCCTGACCTAATCCCATTTATTCCTCTCCATTGAAACTCTCCCACCCCCTTCAGCTTCGTTTCACTTAAAGCCAGGACATCCAGCTTCTTCTCATTCATAACATCCACAATCATCTCTTTCTTATCATTTGTACAACATCCACGCACATTCAGGCTTCCCACTTTGACAATTTTCGTCTTCTTATTCTTTTTATATATATATTTTTTTTCAACAAGTTGGCCGTCTCCCACCAAGGCAGGGTGACCCAAAAAGAAAGAAAATCTTCAAAAAGAAAATACCTTCATCATTATTCAACATTTTCACCTCACTCATACATAATCACTGTTTTTACAGAGGTGCTCAGGCATGACAGTTCAAAAATCCCTCCAGACTACCAATGTCCCAGACCCCTCCTTTAAAGTGCAGGCATTGTACTTCCCATTTCCAGGACTCAAGTCCAGCTAACTGGTTTCCCTGAATCCCTTCACAAAATATTACCCTGCTCATACTCCAGCAGCTCATCAGGTCCCAAAGACCATTCATCTCCATTCACTCCTATCTAACACTCTCAGATATGCTTGCTGTATATCCAAGCCCTTTGCACATCCTTTCCTAGGATGACCCCTACCCCTCCTCTCCTTCACTACAGATTTATACTCCCTCCAAGTAATTTTTTTTTTTGCTCTATTCTCACTAAATAACCAAACTACCTCAACAACCCCTCTTCAGCCCTCTGACTAATACTTTTAGTAACTCCACATCTCCTAATTTCCTCACTATGAGTTTTGTGAATAATATTTACACCACACATTCTCCTTCAACACGTTATCTCCACTGCCTCCAGCCTCCTCCTTGCTGCAGCATTTACAGCTTCACACCCATATAAGTGTGTTGGTACCACTATACTCTCATACATTCCCTTCTTTGCCTCCATGGATAACGTCCTTTGTTTCCACAGATACTTCACTGCACGACCCATTGTTTTTCTTCATCAGTTCTATGGTTAATCTTGTCCTTCATAAACCCATTTGCTGATAAGTCTACTCACAAATATCTGAACACATTCACTCCCATATTCCCTCCCTCCTATGTGATATTCAATTTTTCTTTATCTAAATCGTTTGATACCCTCATCACCTTACTCTTAAGTATGTTCACTTTCAACTTTCTACCTTTACACTGGCCACTGGCATAGGTCTATCTGACCCTGAGTTTTAACACTGTCTACAACTTTGGTAAAGTAATGGCATAATGATCTGTACTTTGAGACTGAACTCAGCAGCTTCTACAGGGAAAGGACAACAAGCTGCACTGCAGAGTAGCCTCTAGCATGATAAATTTGTTATATGTCAGTAAGCCTTGACTAGTTATGCAGAGTATTTCTATTATAGGGTACAACCAGACATCATGCTGTAACATTGTGGAACTCACCAAGAGTCAATAAAATCTTGAATTATTACAGGTACCGAGAAAACTCAAATGAGGCACTTGGCAAAAATATAGAGGTAGTTGTGAGTGTTGAGAGAGACAGTGATACTACACCTGTTTCATATTTAGTCAACAAAAATACTGTGAGCTGGCATCAGGCTGAAGTGATGCTTCAGGGTGAGTGTTATCTTCCTTTGAACACTAAGGAACTTTTCTTTATATTTATTCACATGTTTTAAAGAACTTAATTTTTTGTATTAGCCTTTATAACCAATTAAATCTTCACTATTCTTGGGCGGAGTAAAATTTAATTTTCTTTGTAATGATTCTTTATTAATATTTAAAAAATGTGATTTGTGTTGACACATTGGAGCTTTTAAGAAGAATATTTAATTGCTGTATTTAGAAAAAAAAAACAGTGATAATGTGCGAGTGTGGTGAAAGTGTTAAATGATGATGAAAGTATTTTCTTTTTGGGGATTTTCTTTCTTTTTTTTGGGTCACCCTGCCTCGGTGGGAAATGGCCGACTTGTTGAAAAAAAAAAAAAAAAAAAATCAGAATTTTGTTAATAAGAGATACAGTGGTACCTCAAGTTACGAACTTAATTTGTTCCAGAAGGCTATTCAAGTGCTGATACCAAACGAATTGTTCCTATAAGAAATAATGTAAATTAGATTAGTCCATTTCAGACCCCCAAAAATACACTTACAAAAGCACTTACAATAACACACTTACATAATTGTTCAAGTTGGGAGCTGTTCAAAACTCGAGGTACCACTGTAGTAGTCTTATCTGTAATTTATTCTTGTCATTGACTAAATTACAGTACTGGTATGTTTACTGTTGCTACATTATCCATCTTTCAAGCTTCCTTCATGTGATAAATGATAATTAGTACAGTGGACCCCCGCTTAACGATCACCTCCAAATGCGACCAATTATGTAAGTGTATTTATGTAAGTGCGTTTGTACGTGTATGTTTGGGGGTCTGAAATGGACTAATCTACTTCACAATATTCCTTATGGGAAAAAATTCGGTCAGTACTGGCACCTGAACATACTACTGGAATGAAAAAAGTTCGTTAACCGGGGGTCCACTGTATTCTTTCTTTCTTTCAACGCACCGGCCATATCCCACCAAGGTGGGGTGGCCTGCTTTAACCCTTAAACGGTCCAAACGTATATATATGTTCACTCATGCAGCGCCCTGAATATTTTGAAAAAAAAAAATCGTTTTTTTTTTTATAGAAAGAAAGAGCACATTTTTTTAAGTGTTTTAGAATAAAAAAAAATTAGGGTCAGTACTTACAGAGATATGAGGCCGAGAAGTAGGCACTGGATGCTCACGTGACGGCAACATGGAGTCCTGCCGCTTGCAGAAGTGTTGCCGATATGCCTTTTTTTCTATTTTTCATATTATTTTATATAATTTTTATGTTTTGATAATTACAATTTATAGTAGTTCTTGCCATTTCATAACCAATCTTTGTTCTGACACTAATATTAGTTACTGAAATTGTACTCAAATTGTCACAAACACATTGATAGGTAGACATTTGCACCTGCCTTGGTCATTTACTATTGTCTTGGAATATATACAAAGTATTTGTAGGTCCCAGCATGTTTTGGATATGTGAAAGTATATAATAATAATGAGGAGGAGGAGTAGGAGGAGGAGGAAGAGGAGAAGGACGAGGAGGAGGGGAGGAGGAGGAAGAGGAGGAGGAGGAGGAGGAGGAAGAGGAAGAGGAAGAGGAGGAGGAGGAGGAGAATACATAATAATAATAATAGGTAATAGTAAGTTCCCTTGAAGCATGAAAAACAAAGTCCACCCCTGACAGTGACATAAGATAAGATAACATCTGATAAGAACTGACGTTTGATGAGCATACATGAGGGTGGGGGAGGGTGCAGCAGATAAGAAAAGATTAGAAGTGACATTTGATGAGCATTGCCTTTGCTTTGTTTTCGCTGGTACACAAGCATGTCTGTCTGTCAAGCTCCCTGTCTGTTTGTCAAGCTCCCTGTCTATCTGTCAAGCTCCCTGTCTATCTGTCTAGCTCTCTGTCTCAGAGAGAGCCACAAGACTGTGTCATCATGTTTACTCACATCTACAAGCAGAGTATAGCACTTTGTCTGGATTTTATGGGTTATCCTAGGTAATTTACACTATGTATACTTGTATTTATGTGTACCTGTGAGACAGAGATAGACAGAGACAGAATGAAAGAGATGAAGACAGATAGACAAAGGCAGAGACAGACAGATAGACAGAGACAGACACAGGTAGACACACAGATAGACAGACAGACACAGATAGACAGACAGAGACTGATAGAGACAGACAGAGATACAGAGATCGACAGACTCTAAACTTGGGATTAACATCACTTTCCTCTTAAAAGAGGAGTGTCAATATGACATTACATCAGTGAATCCTTGGTGTTTGCTGCACTGTTTGCTCTAGTTGGGGCTCAATTTAACTGGTGCTCCCACAAGGTACTAAGTGGTTCCAGATTTTTTAAATACTGTGCACATCGAGTGTTAGAACCCATTCTATGCTGACCAGGCATCTCAGGCCAATTGTGCCAAATTTGGAGGCAGGAAAATTAAAACGTATATATATACTTGGGGCGCTACGTGTAAGAATGTATATATACGTTTGGACCGTTTAGGGGTTAACCGATGAGTAATTTGTTCATTATTCAGTTAACCCTTAAACGGTCCAAACGTATATATATGTTCTCTCGCGCAGTGCCCCAAACGTATATATATGTTTCATTTTTCATTCATTCAAAATTGGCGCGATAGGCCTGTCACCTAGACATGAGAGAATGGGTATGTGCACTCAGTGTGAACCATATGAAAAAATCAGGGACACCTGGGTACCACATGGTAGGTCCAGTTACATTCAGCTCCATCTTGGGTCAGCATCATGGCACATCCTCATGATTCACTCACGCCTCCTCGTATTAACACTCTACTATTCGAGGAAAGTGATAGAGATTGTGAGTTTAGTGGATTTGACACCAATGGGGCCAGTAATATTCAGGAAATTAGTGAAAATGTCAACGATAACCCAGATGACCCTCAGCCCATCACCTCTGGGGTAGCCACACCTGTCCTTGGGCCAAGCACTTCTGGGGTAGCCAGTGTGGCCACAGCAGACCCTAGGCCAAGCACTTCTGGGGTGGCCAGTGTGGCCACACAAGACCCTGGGCCAAGCACCTCTGGAGTGGCGAGTGTTACCCATAGGCAACTTCGCAAGAGGAAACTATAATTTTCCCGGTGTTTTAGTGATAGTGAAAGTGATGTAAGTGACACTGAGATTGATTTTATGCCATCTGAGGATTCGTCTAGTGATAGTGAAGTTCATTATTCACCAGTGAAGCGTACTTTTAGGCATCGTTGTCTACATTCAGGCAGTGTGCCATATGCAGTCCCCAAGGGTCGTGGCAGGTCACGATCCAAAACCCCGGCCACTGATAGTGAAAGTGATCATGAAGGCGAGTATGCAGGGATGGAGGAGGTAGTGGTGGGAGGCATGGTGCCTGGACCACATGGCGTAGTGGGTGGACAGACAAAGGACTGCCCGGCATCCCCTCAACCATGTGCTGCCTCCACTCCTGTCCCTCCTCCTGCTCCCCCTTGCCCCATGCCACAGGTCCACCCTGCACCACGTGATCATGAGTGGAACTGGACACAAAGTATATTCATGCCACAGCCTTGTGATTTTGATGCAAGTGGAAGTGTTATCCAGCCAGAATGTCACCTAATGAATGAGTCTTCAGAGTTAGACTATTTCCAGTTGTACTTTGATGATCTATAATGAACTTGATAGTGACCCAGACAAACACTTATTACCGATATGTCATGGACAACACAGCAGAGGTTGGAGAATCGTCACAGCTGCACAGGTGGAAAGACACAACAGTGGCTGAAATGTATTTATTCCTTGCCACTGTCATGCTTATGCCACATATCTATATGAACAATATACATAATTACTGGTCCACAGACCACTTCATCAGTACTCCAGTTTTCCGTGACCTCCTTCCCTGCAACAGATTCACTCTGTTGCTACGGATGTTGCACTTCTCAAACAGAAATACGCCAAACAGAAATGACCTTCTATACAAAATCCGGGAAGTGTTTATGTACTTGAAGCAGAAATTCAGTGCATACTTTTATCCCTTGAAGAACATTGTTTTTGATGAGTCCTTGATTCTGTTCAAGGGACGCCTGTCATTCAAGCAATATACACCGAGCAAACGTAATCGCTTTGGTATAAAACTTTTTGTTATGTGTGACTGTGAGAGTGGTCTTGTGTTGGATGTTATTGTATACACCAGGCGAAACACACTCAATGATGACAGATGGATGTTGGGCATTTCCGGTGATGTTGTTCGTAGGATGATGTAACCATACCTTGGCAAGGGCCATACATTGTACACAGACAACTGGTATACAAGCCCTATGCTCGCTGATTTCCTATGTGTGGACAATACTGATATATGTGGAACAGTGAGAAGGAATAGAAAACATATGCCAAGGTTCAGTGGAGGCAGTGTAGAAGGTGCAGTGCAAGTGTTTCATGCTAATGACATCATGGCACTGACGTGGCATGACAAACAGGACGTGACATTGCCGTTGGCCATCCACAAAAATGAGATGGTACACACAGACAGACTGAGCAAGTTCAACAATGAACCTATTGTAAAGCCAGCTGCTGTCATGGACTATATGTACAATATGTGACGAGTTGACAAGTGTGACATGATGATAGGGCTTGTTGACTGTGTACATAGGAGTCACAAGTGGTATATGAAACTGTTTTTTCACTTTGTAGACATTGCAGTGCTCGATGCATTCAATATGTACGAAATAAAGACTGGAAAACGACGTTTTGCAGAATTCTTTCTGAATGTTGTCAAACAGATAGCAAGAAAGTATGGTACCACACCTGTACCTGCCCCTCAACAGCGACTTGTCCCACAACCACAGCCAGTAGGGGAAGTGCCAGACTGAATCACTCCTAACTGTCATTATCTGGTACCAATACCACCTACCCCAAAGAAGAAGAATTCCCAGAAAAAGTGTGTTGTGTGTGCTACCACCAAAAAACAACCCCAACAGTGGAAGGACACACGATTCATTTGTCACCAGTGTGGGGTGGCACTCTGTATGAATCCATGCTTCATGGAGTATCATACAATCGTGGAATTCTAGAAACATAAGTGGACATGTAAATACTTGTACATATATTGTTGTAGATAATAGAATGTGATTCAGCCAGGTGTGCAAAATCACCTGTCAGTGTGTACATGTGTGTTTATGACAATATGATAATAATTTTGTATATAATATTGGTGTATAAACAACAATTGGCATCGAAATCAAAAGATTTACTATAAAATATAATTATCATATCATGAAAACCAAGAAAATGAAAAAAAAAATTAGAAGTAAATGGTAAATATGTAGAATTTCTGCAAGCGGCAGTGCACCATGTTGCCGTCAGGTGATCACCAAGTGCCAACTTCGCGGCCTCATATCTCAGTAAGTACTGACCCTAATTTTTTTTTTATTTTAAAACACTTAAAAAATGTGCTTTCTTTCTCTAAAAAAAATAAGTGATTTATTTTTTTCAAAATATTCGGGGTGCTGCGCAAGAGAACGTGTACTATATATGTGTGTGTGATGAATGGTTTGAAAAACCGACAAGTTGAAGATTGAGACACTTATGCAACATATGGGAATCTTTATTCAGGAATTGTTTCACCACACAGTGGCTTCATCAGTCCAATACAAAGTAGAAAGGCATAAGGAGAGGAGGAGATTGAGGTAATCAGTCCCTCAGACTGGAGTCGATGTGTTCAGTCCATCAATCTTGTAGAATGTACAGCATAGGGCCTTAGATGTGGCTTATATACTGTAGTGAGGTGAGGCGAAGCAGGAGGTGGGGTCATAGTGGTATCATCCACTAGTCGAAGTAGGTCTTTGTGCAAAGGTTGGACAAGTGTTGAAGAATTCTTTGTAACAAGATCCCATGATGCTGCAGTATCCTCCTCTCCTTATGCCTTTCTACTTTGTATTGGACTGATGAAGCCACTGTGTGGCGAAATGTTTCCTGAATAAAGATTCCCATATGTTGCATAAGTGTCTCAATCTTCAACTTGTCGGTTTTTCAAACCATTCATCACAACCGTCAGACACTGCAGCATCATGGGATCTTGTTACAAAGAATTTTTCAACACTTGTCCAACCTTTGCACAAAGACCTACTTCGACTAGTGGATGATACCACTATGACCCCATCTCCTCCTGCTTCGCCTCACCTCACTACAGTATATAAGTCACGTCTACGGCCCTATGCTGTACATTCTACAAGATTGATGGACTGAACATATCGACTCCAGGCTGAGGGACTGATTACCTCAATCTCCTCCTCTCCTTATGCCTTTCTACTTTGTATTGGACTGATAAAGCCACTGTGTGGCGAAACGTTTCCTGACTAAAGATTCCCATATGTTGCATAAGTGTCTCAATCTTCAACTTGTCGGTTTTTCAAACCATTCATCACAACTGTCTGACACTGCAGCATCATGGGATCTTGTTACAAAGAATTCTTCAACACTTGTCCAATCTTTGGACGAAGACCTACTTCGACTAGTGGGTGGTACCACTATGACCCCACCTCCGCCTGCTTCGCCTCACCCCACTACAGTATATAAGCCACGTCTACGGCCCTATGCTGTACATTCTAAAAGATTGATGGACTGAACACATCAACTCCAGGCTGAGGGACTGATTACCTCAATCTCCTCCTCCTCCTTACGCCTTTCTACTTTGAATTGGACTGATGAAGCCACTGTGTGGTGAAACGTTCCGTATACTATATATGTTTGGACCGTTTAAGGGTTAAGGTGCATGGTGTCATAGGAAAACTAGAAAACCTAACACGTGCTGAACTTTTTTCAGCGATAAAAGAATATGTTATGCGTGATAATGCATGAATATGTAAATGAGCTAGGATGAGGATGTGAGAGGGATATTTTTAGACCGTGGAAGTGTAATATTATACAAAGGTGGTACAGTAGTATGGAGATTAAATTATATGTTACAAACATTCGTGTGACAATATTTTTGCTTAATGACCAGACTGGCTTGGAGATTTCGTTGTGCATGTGGAAGCCACAAAGTTTGGCGCTCCATCAGACCTCTCACTGGATGACTTCTCTTTTGCCAATTGTGCTCTACCTTTTGAGCCTGTTCAGTGTCTTGAAGACCAAATCCACTGTGAACAAACAGGTAAATACTGAATATGGATTAATCTATAATTTTTATGGATTTATTTGTGTTAAAACTATAGCATGTTGAATTGAGTAAATGAAAGAAAGGTTATGATGCAAAACTAAAATTTTTAATTGAATTTTTTTAAGAAAAGAGGAAATACATTCACCATCATTTATTAGTTTTCTGTCTTACCAAAAGAGTGCAAACATCACATTTCAAATTACCCTCTGACCTTACTGACTCTCCTTCAGCATGTCCATTAAAAACCACTTACCTTACTTGTCACTACTCTTTTAGCCTCCCTATTCCTCTCCGTATACCCTACCTTCCATATATAAATTTTTACGTTGTATAACCCTAAAGTATGCGAACTTTGTTCCCTTACTACCCTCTTTTCCTCATCTTTCCACCAGTTATCCCTCTTCCCACTCACACTTTCCATCTTATACCAACACCTACCATCTTATACCCACAAACTTCTGCTGTGCACACTAGCACTACATTCTTAAATTTACCACATGTCTCCTTGACTTCCTCTTTATTTCCTGTACTCTCTCAACTCATTTTTCTCACAATATTTGCTTATATCTTAACGTCTTTTTAAGTTCATTCACTGTTACTTCTTACCAAAAGCAAGATTGCCAACCACCTAGATACCCATCAGTTACACAACCCAGAGCAACACGGGTTTAGAGCATGTCGCTCCTGCCTGTCCCAGCTACTGGACCACTATGAAAAGGTTCTGGATGCTGTAGAGGATAAACTTAATACAGGTGTAGTATACACAGACTTTGCAAAAGCTTTCGACAAGTGTGACCATGGTGTAATAGCACACAAAATGCATGATAGAGGAATAACAGGAAAAGTTGGTAGATGGATCTAGAACTTCCTGACAAATAGAACACAAAGAGTAATAGTAAACAGAGTAAAGTCCCAGGCAGCCACGGTAAAAAGCTCTGCTCCACAAGGCACAGTACTTACTCAGCTATCAAAACTTTGGGGCCCAGTTCCTGGACCCATTATTTACCTGGAGAGAGTTCCGGGGGTCAACGCCCCCGTGGCCCGGTCTGTGACCGGGCCTCATGGTGGATCAGGGCCTGATCAACCAGGCTGTTACTGCTGGCTGCACGCAATCCAACGTACGAGCCACAGCCCGGCTGGCCAGGTACCGACTTTAGGTGCTTGTCCAGTGCCTGCTTGAAGACAGCCAGGGGTCTATTGGTAATCCCCCTCATGTATGCTGGGAGGCAGTTGAACAGTCTTGGGCCCCTGACACTTATTGTGTTGTCTCTTAACGTGCTAGTGACACCCCTGCTTTTCATTGGGGTCATGTTGCATCGTCTGCCGAGTCTTTTGCTTTCGTAGAGAGTGATTTTCGTGTGCAAGTTTGGTACTAGTCCCTCTAGGATTTTCCAAGTGTATATAATCATGTATCTCTCCTGCCTGCATTCCAGGGAGTACAGGTTCAGGAACTTAAAGCACTCCCAGTAATTGAGGTGTTTTATCTCTGTTATGTGTGCCGTGTAGGTTCTCTGTACATTTTCTAGGTCAGCAATTTCACCTGCCTTGAAAGGTGCTGTTACTATGCAGCAATATTCCAGCCTAGATAGAACAAGTGACCTGAAGTGTCATCATATGCTTGGCATCCCTAGTTTTGAAGGTTCTCATTATCTATTCTGTCATTTTTCTAGCAGATACTATTGATACAACGTTATGGTCCATGAAGGTGAGATCCTCCGACATGATCACTTGTAATCTATTGACTTCCGCCCACTGGATGGGTATGGGGTGCATAATAAACATATTAAACTAAACTTCTACTCCTCATCCTCATTTCTGACATAGACAGAGATGTAATTGCAGTGACCTCCATCAAAGACACCACGAGACTCCAAGCGGACATCAACCAAATCTTTGAATGGGCCACTCAAAACAATGTGAAGTTCAACGAGGAGAAATTTCAACTACTCAGATATGGGAAACTTGAGGAAATTAAAAATGTATCAGGGTATACGACAAATTCTAATCATACAATAGAGCAGAAAAGTAATGTGAAGGACCTGGGAGTGATAATGTCAGAGGACCTCGCCTTCAAAAACCACAACAATGTATCTACCTCATCTGCTAGGAAAATGGTAGGATGGATAATGAGAACCTTCAAAACTAGGGACACCAAGCCCATGATGATTCTCTTCAAATCGCTTTTGCTCTCTAGGCTGGGTTACTGCTGTACGCTAACGGCCCCCTTCAAGGCTGGTGACATTGCAGACCTGGAGAGTGTACAAAGAACTTTCACGGCACATGTAAGCATGATAAGGCACCTAAATTACTGGGAACAGTTGAAGGTCCTTGATCTGTATTCCCTGGAATGCAGGCGAGAGAGATGCATGATAATATACACTTGGAAGGTCCTGGAGGGATTGGTACCAAACCTGCACGTGAAAATCACTGAAGCTGGTCCTAGTGGCATTAAAAAAAGAAGGGAAGTAACCCCAGAAAAGGACTTGACACCTCTAGTCCTAATGGAAGGGGATTCCCCTTCTAAACACTAAAACCATCCACACTCTCCCCTCCTCCCATCCCATCAATCATCACCAGATCTTCAATAAAGGTAAGTGTCATGTAATTGTACATGTCTTCTTCAGTTTGTGTGTATTAAAATTAATATTTCATGTGGTAAATTTTTTTTTTTCAATACTTTGGGGTGTCAGGAACGGATTAATTTGATTTCTATTATTTCTTATGGGGAAAATTAACTCGACTAACAATAATTTCGACTAACGATGAGCTCTCAGGAACGGATTAATATCGTTGGTCGAGGGTCCACTGTACCTGACCAACCAGGCTGTGGTTCGTAAATCAGCTTGTGTGCTGCCAGTAGTAACAGCCTGGTTGATCAGACCCTGATCCACCGTGAGGCCTGGTCTCAGACCGAGCCACAGGGGCATTGACCCCTGAAACCCTCTCCAGGTAAACTCCAGGTGAACCAACTGATGTCATTCTCATTGTACTCCATCCACCCCTTACTCTTCCTGTAGCGATTACAGTACTAACTAATGGTTTGATATGACTGTCACTCTAAAAACATGCATACTATTCAGCAAATACACCAACCACTCCACCATAATATTCCCACTCACTTTTAGCATCTCTGTCTTAATCCAGTCTGTCCCAGCTGCTTTACCCCTTTTTATTCTACCCTCTGATTAAGGTACTTTCATCTACATCCACCTCAGGCTCTTCCTCACTCCAATACTATGTTACCACTCTCTGCTCAATGCATGAAATCACCACCTCACCTTCCTCATTAACATTCATCTAAAGAATTTTTACTACATCAACCATTTCATGCCACTGTAGGGTGATCCAAAGAAAACATTCACCATCATTCATTCAGTAAATTTTAATTCAAGCCATATTTTAGGTTGACGATCATGTTACCTAGCAAAAAGCTTTTGATGAAATGAAAGTACATAATTAATCTACGGTTACTGCAATTAAGTACATTTTTTGTGCAGGACTCTGCATTGACGTACAACTGTTATGTGACAACACAAATGACTGTGGAGATATGAGCGATGAAATAGACTGTGGTATGAATATTCCCATGTGTACCTTTGAGGAGGGTGATTATTGTGCTTGGACTCAGGAAGACAGGCTCGATGATTTGGGTAAGTGAGACTTTTTTTTTTTAACATAAGGACTTGTGTATACAGTGATGGTTTCCTTTTTCACAATATTGAATTTACACATGTTCGGTTATTTGCATTAGCAGTAGTAGAATGTTTAGGTTATAATCAAAAGGACCCCCATTTGAATCCTAGGTGATTATAGACATGTGTAGGCATCCTTACACCTGCTGATTCTGTTCATCTAGTAGTAAATAAATAGGGGTTAGTCAGCCTTTATGGGTTGCACCTTGAGGAAGAGGACCTACTTACTCCACCTGACATAAGTCACATTGTTTATCTTTCTTGGGTTATTAATTCTTATAATCCACTTATTTTTTTCAGCACACTGACCGTCTCCCACGAGGCAGGGTGACCCAAAAAAAGAAAAAAGAAAAATTTTTCTTTTTCCATTTAGTAATTTATACAGAAGGGGTTACTAGTCCCTTGCTCCCAGCATTTTAGTCGCCTTAATTCACTTAGGACTTGCTTATTTATTTCAACAGTAATATGGATATTGTTTAAACTCAGCCATCTCCCATCAAGGCAGGGAAATAAACCAATATAATGTTGGAAAGCAAATAATTGCACTTGCATTATTCCATTAACCATGTTTACTGTTTAACTGTATCTACATGACAGCCTTGTTTAGTGCTCTACAGTATTGATTTAAAATAAATATCCTGTTTATCATTGGCATATAGCTTCTGCACATATTCTCAGCCTACAGCTCCCAATTTTAATCCCAAAAGAGTACCAGAGGTTATATACCATTTACTTATGGCTAAGATGTAATTTTCTTTAGCCATAGAATGTTCAGGAATGTATGTTAGTCATTCTTGTTGCATAGTTTTTGTACGTTTTTTCTATCTTGCACAGTATACACTGTACACACCTATTTCCCATTAAAAAGATTTAGTAAACTGTTAAACTTTCTTTTATATTTGAAAATTATTTTTTTAACACATCAGGTAGTAGGTTGGTAGACAGCAACCACCCAGGGAGGTACTACCGTCCTGCCAGGTGACTGTGAAACAGAAACCTGTAACTGTTTTACATGATGGTAGGATTGCTGGTGTCTCTTTTCTGTCTCATGAACATGCTGGATAACAGGTATATCTTGCTACTTCTACTTACACTTAGGTCACACTACACAGGCAAGCACATACATATATGGTATAAACCTTGGTAATAAATACCGACAAGTTGGTTTAGAAAGACATGTAAGCAAACACTATAACATATTTATTAGAAAACGTTTCGGTCCTGGGACCTTGATCACTTCTAACATACAGAGGTAGAAAGACATTATATATATAGGTGGAGAGTGAGATGTGACGCACGTGACCTGAGGAATGTCATAAGAACATAAGAATGGAGGAACACTGTAGAAGGCCTACTGGCCCATGCGAGGCAGGTCCTTATCAGAACAGCCTCCGAGATTGCAGACTCAAGGCACAAGCTATCCTCAACAAACCGCCCATGGAACAGCCCCCTAAACAGTTCATAGTACTCCCATGTGGCGATGTTGCCACGAATACTCGCCGGGCACTTGCTATGAGTAACATCAACGTTTCCACCATAAACACATCCTCTATCAAAGACCTCACTACGAAACGCAGCCCCACACCTCTAACTTCTACAGCAGGCGTCTACACTATCCCCTGTGGGTTCTGTCCCAAGAAATATGTAGGCGAGACAGGCAGAGATCTTGCAGTCCGCCTGAATGAGCATCGAAATGCCTCTAACAGAGACGATGTAAGGTACGCCTGTGTCCTCCACAGAGACTCCATGGGGCATTTGATGAACTGGAATGAGGCACAACTCGTTCTCATCAAACCAGACCTCAGGCGCCGACGGTGCCTAGAAGCCTCACTAATCGCCGTCACTGACACTATAGAAGGCAACACTGGAAACTACAAAATTTCAAAAACATTGGCATACAGGATACTTAACCCTTTCAGGGTCCGTCCCGTAGATCTACGGCTTTACGTTCAGGGTCCAAACCGTAGATCTACGCCATGAGCTCAGCTCACTCTGATAAACTGTGAGTGGTACATTTGGGCCTAGATATGAGAGAATACATCTATGTGGTATGTGTGCACCACATAAAACAGATCCTGCAGCACACTGTGTATAATGAGAGAAAAAAAATGAAATCATGATTTTTCGATTAAAACAGCAACTTTGCAGTGTTTTTTCGTATGTTTTTTATAGTTGTATTTGCGATTTCTTGGTCTCATTTGATAGAATGGAAGACATATTACAGAAATAGAGATGATTTTGATTGGTTTTAGCACTGGAAATGGCTTGAAACTGAGCTCAAAGTAGCAGAAATGTTAAATTTTTGCCGATATTCAAGAGTAAACAAACGACCTCACACGTCTAATACACGTCAGCTGGTGGGTCTAATATACATTCACAAATATGGTGATGATATTTATACAATTATTACAGTATTGCATAACAGTAAATCTTCTATTTTTTGGTGTGAATAAAAATTCATTATGTGAATAAAAAATCAAAATGGAATTTATTTGTAAAGCCTCAAAACATAACTAATGAACAGAGGAAATGTTAGTTTAGTGCCAGGAATGCCTACATTGTTCATTCTGGACCCTATTTTGAAATTGGAATATTTTGAACTTTGTGTTAAATTGGCCAAATTAACAATTTCCGATCACTTTATTTTGTAGTTGAAACAGTTGACTTGGCGATTTCTTGTGCTCAATCGATAGAATAGAAGTAATACTAGTGAAATAGCTAAGAATTTGGTTGACTGGAATAATGTAATTGGCCTAAAATGGCAGTTAAAGTCGGCAAAATCGCCGATTCGTAAATATCGCTGACACATCAAAATTCGCGAGAGCATAATTTCGTCAATTTTCCACCAAATTTCGTACTTTTTGTTTTATTACCTTCACAAAAAGATTCTCTACGATTTCATAAGAAAAAATAACAAATTTTTTTTTTGAAAATTCTTGGACACTGGTGTGTGACTCCAGATTTGGGCCTTGGACCCTGAAAGGGTTAAGCAGCACCAACCCAACAACACAGGAGTCACATGATTTCATCGTCTACCCGTCCTCATCATAGGCAGAGGTTGTTTTGATAAGGACCTGCCTCGCATGGGCCAGTAGACCTTCTACAGTGTTCCTCCATTCTTATGTTCTTATGACATTCCTCAGGTCACGTGCGTCACATCTCGCTCTCCGCCTATATATACAATGTCTATCTACCTCTGTATGTTAGAAGTGATCAAGGTCCCAGGACCGAAACGTTTTCTAATAAATATGTTATAGTGTTTGCTTACGTGTCTTTCTAAACCAACATGCGCATATATATATATATATATATATATATATATTATATATAGGTAGTATATATATATATATATATATATATATATATATATATATATATATATATATATATTATATATAGGTAGTATATATATATATAGGTAGTAGATTGGCAGACAGCAACCGCCCAGGGAGGTACTACCGTCCTGCCAAGTGAATGTAAAACGAAAGCCTGTAATTGTTTTACATGATGGTAGGATTGCTGGTGTCCATTTTTCTGTCTCATAAATATGCAAGGTTTCAGATACGTCTTGCTACTTCTACTTACACTTAGGTCACACTACACATACATCTACAGGCATATATATATATATACACACATCCCTCTGGGTTTTCTTTTATTTTCTTTCTAGTTCTTATTCTTGTTTATTTCCTCTTATCTCCATGGGGAAGTGGAATAGAATTCTTCCTCCGTAAGCCATGCGTGTTGTAAGAGGCGACTAAAATGCCGGGAGCAAGGGGCTAGTAACCTCTTCTCCTGTATGTATTACTAAATGTAAAAGGAGAAACTTTCGTTTTTCCTTTTGGGCCACCCTGCCTTGGTGGGATACGGCCGATGTGTTGAAAGAAGAAAGAAGATATATATATATATTATATATATATATTTTTTTTTTTTTTTTTTTTTTTTTAAAAAAGTCGGCCGTCTCCCACCGAGGCAGGGTGACCCAAAAAAGAAAGAAAATCCCCAAAAAGAAAATACTTTCATCATCATTCAACACTTTCACCACACTCGCACATTATCACTGTTTTTGCAGAGGTGCTCAGAATACAACAGTCTAGAAGCATACACATATAAAGACACACAACATATCCCTCCAAACTGCCAATATCCCAAACCCCTCCTTTAAAGTGCAGGCATTGTACTTCCCATTTCCAGGACTCAAGTCCGACTATATGAAAATAACCGGTTTCCCTGAATCCCTTCACTAAATATTACCCTGCTCACACTCCAACAGATCGTCAGGTCCCAAGTACCATTCGTCTCCATTCACTCCTATCTAACACGCTCACGCACGCTTGCTGGAAATCCAAGCCCCTTACCCACAAAACCTCCTTTACCCCCTCTCTCCAACCCTTTCGAGGACGACCCCTACCCCGCCTTCCTTCCCCTATAGATTTATATGCTTTCCATGTCATTCTACTGTGATCCATTCTCTCTAAATGACCAAACCACCTCAACAACCCCTCTTCTGCCCTCTGACTAATACTTTTATTAACTCCACACCTTCTCCTAATTTCCACACTCCGAATTTTTTGCATAATATTTACACCACACATTGCCCTTAGACAGGACATCTCCGCTGCCTCCAACCATCTCCTTGCTGCTGCATTTACCACCCAAGCTTCACACCCATATAAGAGTGTTGGTACTACTATACTTTCATACATTCCCTTCTTTGCCTCCATAGATAACGTTTTTTGACTCCACATATACCTCAATGCACCACTCACCTTTTTTCCCTCATCAATTCTATGATTAACCTCATCCTTCATAAATCCATCCGCCGACACGTCAACTCCCAAGTATCTGAAAACATTCACTTCTTCCATACTCCTCCTCCCCAATTTGATATCCAATTTTTCTTTATCTAAATCATTTGACACCCTCATCACCTTACTCTTTTCTATGTTCACTTTCAACTTTCTACCTTTACACACATTCCCAAACTCATCCACTAACCTTTGCAATTTTTCTTTAGAATCTCCCATAAGCACAGTATCATCAGCAAAAAGTAACTGTGTCAATTCCCATTTTGAATTTGATTCCCCATAATTTAATCCCACCCCTCTCCCAAACACCCTAGCATTTACTTCCTTTACAACCCCATCTATAAATATATTAAACAACCATGGTGACATTACACATCCCTGTCTAAGACCTACTTTTACCGGGAAGTAGTCTCCCTCTCTTCTACACACCCTAACCTGAGCCTCACTATCCTCATAAAAACTCTTTACAGCATTTAATAACTTACCACCTATTCCATATACTTGCAACATCTGCCACATTGCTCCTCTATCCACTCTATCATATGCCTTTTCTAAATCCATAAATGCAATAAAAACCTCCCTATCTTTATCTAAATACTGTTCACATATATGCTTCAATGTAAACACCTGATCTACACATCCCCTACCCACTCTAAAACCTCCTTGCTCATCCGCAATCCTACATTCTGTCTTACCTCTAATTCTTTCAATTATAACCCTACCGTACACTTTTCCTGGTATACTCAGTAAGCTTATTCCTCTATAATTTTTACAGTCTCTTTTGTCCCCTTTCCCTTTATATAAAGGGACTATACATGCTCTCTGCCAATCCCTAGGTATATATATATATATATATATATATATATATATATATATATAGTGCAAAGATGAGTAGTGGGGGGGTTGAAGAGGGTTGGAATAGTTTTAAAAATGCAGTATTAGAATGTGGGGCAGAAGTTTGTGGTTATAGGAGGGTGGGGGCAGGAGGAAAGAGGAGTGATTGGTGGAATGATGAAGTAAAGGGTGTGATAAAAGAGAAAAAGGTAGCTTATGAGAGGTTTTTACAAAGCAGAAGTGTTATAAGAAGAGCAGAGTATATGGAGAGTAAAAGAAAGGTAAAGAGAGTGGTGAGAGAGTGCAAAAGGAGAGCAGATGATAGAGTGGGAGAGGCACTGTCAAGAAATTTTAATGAAAATAAGAAAAAATTTTGGAGCGAGTTAAACAAGTTAAGAAAGCCTAGGGAAAATATGGATTTGTCAGTTAAAAACAGAGTAGGGGAGTTAGTAGATGGGGAGATGGAGGTATTGGGTAGATGGCGAGAATATTTTGAGGAACTTTTAAATGTTAAGGAAGAAACAGAGGCAGTAATTTCATGCACTGGTCAGGGAGGTATACCATCTTTTAGGAGTGAAGAAGAGCAGAATGTAAGTGTGGGGGAGGTACGTGAGGCATTACGTAAAATGAAAGGGGGTAAAGCAGCTGGAACTGATGGGATCATGACAGAAATGTTAAAAGCAGGGGGGGATATAGTGTTGGAGTGGTTGGTACTTTTGTTTAATAAATGTATGAAAGAGGGGAAGGTACCTAGGGATTGGCAGAGAGCATGTATAGTCCCTTTATATAAAGGGAAAGGGGACAAAAGAGACTGTAAAAATTACAGAGGAATAAGCTTACTGAGTATACCAGGAAAAGTGTACGGTAGGGTTATAATTGAAAGAATTAGAGGTAAGACAGAATGTAGGATTGCGGATGAGCAAGGAGGTTTTAGAGTGGGTAGGGGATGTGTAGATCAGGTGTTTACATTGAAGCATATATGTGAACAGTATTTAGATAAAGATAGGGAGGTTTTTATTGCATTTATGGATTTAGAAAAGGCATATGATAGAGTGGATAGAGGAGCAATGTGGCAGATGTTGCAAGTATATGGAATAGGTGGTAAGTTATTAAATGCTGTAAAGAGTTTTTATGAGGATAGTGAGGCTCAGGTTAGGGTGTGTAGAAGAGAGGGAGACTACTTCCCGGTAAAAGTAGGTCTTAGACAGGGATGTGTAATGTCACCATGGTTGTTTAATATATTTATAGATGGGGTTGTAAAGGAAGTAAATGCTAGGGTGTTTGGGAGAGGGGTGGGATTAAATTATGGGGAATCAAATTCAAAATGGGAATTGACACAGTTACTTTTTGCTGATGATACTGTGCTTATGGGAGATTCTAAAGAAAAATTGCAAAGGTTAGTGGATGAGTTTGGGAATGTGTGTAAAGGTAGAAAGTTGAAAGTGAACATAGAAAAGAGTAAGGTGATGAGGGTGTCAAATGATTTAGATAAAGAAAAATTGGATATCAAATTGGGGAGGAGGAGTATGGAAGAAGTGAATGTTTTCAGATACTTGGGAGTTGACGTGTCGGCGGATGGATTTATGAAGGATGAGGTTAATCATAGAATTGATGAGGGAAAAAAGGTGAGTGGTGCGTTGAGGTATATGTGGAGTCAAAAAACGTTATCTATGGAGGCAAAGAAGGGAATGTATGAAAGTATAGTAGTACCAACACTCTTATATGGGTGTGAAGCTTGGGTGGTAAATGCAGCAGCAAGGAGACGGTTGGAGGCAGCGGAGATGTCCTGTCTAAGGGCAATGTGTGGTGTAAATATTATGCAAAAAATTCGGAGTGTGGAAATTAGGAGAAGGTGTAGAGTTAATAAAAGTATTAGTCAGAGGGCAGAAGAGGGGTTGTTTAGGTGGTTTGGTCATTTAGAGAGAATGGATCACAGTAGAATGACATGGAAAGCATATAAATCTATAGGGGAAGGAAGGCGGGGTAGGGGTCGTCCTCGAAAGGGTTGGAGAGAGGGGGTAAAGGAGGTTTTGTGGGTAAGGGGCTTGGATTTCCAGCAAGCGTGCGTGAGCGTGTTAGATAGGAGTGAATGGAGACGAATGGTACTTGGGACCTGACGATCTGTTGGAGTGTGAGCAGGGTAATATTTAGTGAAGGGATTCAGGGAAACCGGTTATTTTCATATAGTCGGACTTGAGTCCTGGAAATGGGAAGTACAATGCCTGCACTTTAAAGGAGGGGTTTGGGATATTGGCAGTTTGGAGGGATATGTTGTGTATCTTTATATGTGTATGCTTCTAGACTGTTGTATTCTGAGCACCTCTGCAAAAACAGTGATAATGTGCGAGTGTGGTGAAAGTGTTGAATGATGATGAAAGTATTTTCTTTTTGGGGATTTTCTTTCTTTTTTGGGTCACCCTGCCTCGGTGGGAGACGGCCGACTTGTTGAAAAAAAAAAAAAAAAAAAAAAAAAAAATATATATATATATATATATTTATTTTTTTTTTTTTTTTTTTTTTTTTTTTTCAACAAGTCGGTCGTCTCCCACCGAGGCAGGGTGACCCAAAAAAAGAAAGAAAATCCCCAAAAAGAAAATACTTATATCATCATTCAACACTTTCACCACACTCACACATTATCACTGCTTTTGCAGAGGTGCTCAGAATATAACAGTTTAGAAGCATATACATATAGAGATACACAACATATCCCTCCAAACTGCCAATATCCCAAACCCCTCCTTTAAAGTGCAGGCATTGTACTTCCCATTTCCAGGACTCAAGTCCGACTATATGAAAATAACCGGTTTCCCTGAATCCCTTCACTAAATATTACCCTGCTCACACTCCAACAGATCGTCAGGTCCCAAGTATCATTCGTCTCCATTCACTCCTATCTAACACGCTCATGCACGCTTGCTGGAAGTCCAAGCCCCTCACCCACAAAACCTCCTTTACCCCCTCTTTCCAACCCTTTCGAGGACGACCCCTACCCCTCTTTCCTTCCCCTATAGATTTATATGCTTTCCATGTCATTCTACTTTGATCCATTCTCTCTAAATGACCAAACCACCTCAACAACCCCTCTTCTGCCCTCTGACTAATGCTTTTATTAACTCCACACCTTCTCCTAATTTCCACACTCCGAATTTTCTGCATAATATTTACACCACACATTGCCCTTAGACAGGACATCTCCACTGCCTCCAACCGTCTCCTCGCTGCTGCATTTACCACCCAAGCTTCACATCCATATAAGAGTGTTGGTACTACTATACTTTCATACATTCCCTTCTTTGCCTCCATAGATAACGTTTTTTGACTCCACATATACCTCAACGCACCACTCACCTTTTTTCCCTCATCAATTCTATGATTAACCTCATCCTTCATAAATCCATCCGCCGACACGTCAACTCCCAAGTATCTGAAAACATTCACTTCTTCCATACTCCTCCTCCCCAATTTGATATCCAATTTTTCTTTATCTAAATCATTTGATACCCTCATCACCTTACTCTTTTCTATGTTCACTTTCAACTTTCTACCTTTACACACATTCTCAAACTCATCCACTAACCTTTGCAATTTTTCTTTAGCATCTCCCATAAGCACAGTATCATCAGCAAAAAGTAACTGTGTCAATTCCCATTTTGAATTTGATTCCCCATAATTTAATCCCACCCCTCTCCCGAACACCCTAGCATTTACTTCTTTTACAACCCCATCTATAAATATATTAAACAACCATGGTGACATTACACATCCCTGTCTAAGACCTACTTTTACCGGGAAGTATTCTCCCTCTTTTCTACACACCCTAACCTGAGCCTCACTATCCTCATAAAAGCTCTTTACAGCATTTAGTAACTTACCACCTATTCCATATACTTGCAACATCTGCCACATTGCTCCTCTATCCACTCTATCATATGCCTTTTCTAAATCCATAAATGCAATAAAAACTTCCCTACCTTTATCTAAATACTGCTCACATATATGCTTCAATGTAAACACTTGATCTACACATCCCCTACCCACTCTGAAACCTCCTTGTTCGTCCGCAATTCTACATTCTGTCTTACCTCTAATTCTTTCAATTATAACCCTACCGTATACTTTTCCTGGTATACTCAGTAAACTTATTCCTCTATAATTTTTACAATCTCTTTTGTCCCCTTTCCCTTTATATAAAGGGACTATACATGCTCTCCGCCAATCCCTAGGTACCTTCCCCTCTTTCATACATTTATTAAACAAAAGTACCAACCACTCCAACACTATATCCCCCCCTGCTTTTAACATTTCTGTCATGATCCCATCAGTTCCAGCTGCTTTACCCCCTTTCATTCTACGTAATGCCTCACGTACCTCCACCACACTTACAGTCTGCTCTTCTTCACTCCTAAAAGATGGTATACCTCCCTGGCCAGTGCATGAAATTACTGCCTCCCTTTCTTCCTCAACATTTAAAAGTTCCTCAAAATATTCTCGCCATCTACCTAATACCTCCCTCTCCCCATCTACTAACTCCCCTACTCTGTTTTTAATGGACAAATCCATACTTTCCCTAGGCTTTCTTAACTTGTTTAACTCACTCCAAAATTTTTTCTTATTTTCATTAAAATTTCTTGACAGTGCCTCTCCCACTCTTTCATCTGCTCTCCTTTTGCACTCTCTCACCACTCTCTTCACCTTTCTTTTACTCTCCATATACTCTGCTCTTCTTATAACACTTCTGCTTTGTAAAAACCTCTTGTAACCTACCTTTTTCTCTTTTATCACACCCTTTACTTCATCATTCCACCAATCACTCCTCTTTCCTCCTGCCCCCACCCTCCTATAACCACAAACTTCTGCCCCACATTCTAATACTGCATTTTTAAAACTATTCCAACCCTCTTCAACCCCCCCACTACTCATCTTTGCACTAGCCCACCTTTCTGCCAATAGTCGCTTATATCTCGCCCGAACTTCCTCCTCCCTTAGTTTATACACTTTCACCTCCCTCTTACTTGTTGTTGCCACCTTCCTCTTTTCCCATCTACCTCTTACTCTAACTGTAGCTACAACTAAATAATGATCTGATATATCAGTTGCCCCTCTATAAACATGTACATCCTGAAGCCTACCCATCAACCTTTTATCCACCAATACATAATCTAACAAACTACTTTCATTACGTGCTACATCATACCTTGTATATTTATTTATCCTCTTTTTCATAAAATATGTATTACTTATTACCAAATTTCTTTCTACACATAGCTCAATTAAAGGCTCCCCATTTACATTTACCCCTGGCACCCCAAATTTACCTACTACTCCCTCCATAACATTTTTACCCACTTTAGCATTGAAATCCCCAACCACCATTACTCTCACACTTGATTCAAAACTCCCCACGCATTCACTCAACATTTCCCAGAATCTCTCTCTCTCCTCTACACTTCTCTCTTCTCCAGGTGCATACACGCTTACTATAACCCACTTTTCACATCCAATCTTTATTTTACTCCACATAATCCTTGAATTTATGCATTTGTAGTCCCTCTTTTCCTGCCATAGCTTATCCTTCAACATTATTGCTACTCCTTCTTTATCTCTAACTCTATTTGAAACCCCTGACCTAATCCCATTTATTCCTCTCCATTGAAACTCTCCCACCCCCTTCAGCTTTGTTTCACTTAAAGCCAGGACATCCAGTTTCTTCTCATTCATAACATCCACAATCATCTCTTTCTTATCATTTGCACAACATCCACGCACATTCAGACTTCCCACTTTGACAATTTTCTTCTTCTTATTCTTTTTAGTAATCTTTACAGGAAAAGGGGTTACTAGCCCATTCTTCCCGGCATTTTAGTTGACTTTTACAACACGCATGGCTTACGGAGGAAAGATTCTTATTCCACTTCCCCATGGATATAAAAGGAAAAGTAATAAGACCAAGAACTATTAAGATAAAAATCAAAGAAAACTGAGATGAGTGTGTATAAATAAACGTGTACATGTATGTGTAGTGTGACCTAAGTGTAAGTAGAAGTAGCAAGACGTACCTGTAATCTTGCATATTTATGAGACAGACAAAAGACACCAGCAATCCTACCATCATGTAAAACAATTACAGGCTTTCATTTTACACTCACTTGGCAGGATGGTAGTACCTCCCTGGGTGGTTGCTGTCTACCAACCTACTACTACGGCCGACTTGTTGAAAAAAAAAAAAAAAAAAAAATAAAATATATATATATATTTATAAATATATATATATATATATATATATATATATATATATATATATATATTACACACATCTAGGGTTTTTCTTCTTTTTCTTAATAGCTCTTGTTCTTGTTTTTTATCTCTATTGTCCATAAGGAAGTGGAAAAGAATCTTTCCTCCGTAAGCCATTCGTGTCGTATGAGGCGACTACAGTGTCGGGAGCAATGGGCTAGTAACCCCTTCTCCTGTACACATTTACTAAAAATCAGAAGAAGAAAAACTTTATAAAACTGGGATGCTTGAATTCAAATTCAAATTCAAATTCAAATTCAAAATTTATTCTCTATAAGGATTACAATGCTGAGTTTACAGAATTCGGTTACTGGGTGGTTTACATGTAGTAAAATAATAATTACAGAGTGTACCACTAGAACACCTAGCATGGCTAGGCATTTCGCGCAGACTTAAATTAAATCTTAAGTTTAAAGTATTACAAAATTATGAGGTTAGTTGGTATTATGGCTAAGTGACTAAATACTAGTTTGTGAGTTTAACAATGTGAATGCTTTTGTTTTGGCACTATACATAGTTTCAGTATTGGAGTATCACAGGCCAACTTATGACTAGTTAAGATTCATTATTTTGAGATTGAGATTGATATTTCTGTTTATGGTCAAATGGGTGAGTGAGTGTAAGTGTTAACCACCAGGTGGTATTCGTGTAATTAGTTGACAGGGTGTATCAGGGAGATGTTTTCTGATGGTAGTTTTGAAGGTGATGAATGTGTCTGCAGTTTTAGAATTTTCAGGTAGGGTGTTCCAGATTTTAGGGCCTTTGACATACATTGAATTTTTATAAGGGTTCAGTCGGACACGGGGAATGTCATAGAGATGTTTGTGTCTGGTGTTGTGCCTGTGGGTTCTGTCGCAACTATCAAGAAAGCGTTTTAGGTCAAGGTTAATATTGGAATTTAAGGTCCTGTAGATGTAGATTGCACAGTAGTAAGTGTGGATGTACTGAACAGGGAGTAAGTTTAGATCTATGAAGAGTGGGGGGGTGTGTTGCCAAGGATGGGATTTAGTGATTATTCTTACTGCGGCTTTTTGTTGGGTTATTATTGGCTTTAGGTGTGTTGCTGCAGTTGAACCCCAAGCACAGATAGCATAGGTGAGGTATGGATATATAAGTGAATGGTATAGTGTGAGAAGAGCAGTTTCCGGCACATAGTATCGTATCTTGGAGAGGATCCCAACCGTTTTGGATACTTTTTTGGTTATGTGTTGGATATGGGTGCTGAAGTTCAGGTTGTTGTCGAGGTATAGGCCTAGGAATTTGCCCTCATTATGCCTGGCAATTAGAGTGTTGTTGATCTTAATGTTAATTTGCGCATCTCCTGCTCTGCTACCAAACATAATGTAGTAGGTTTTGTCAGTGTTAAGCGTAAGTTTATTGGCTGTCATCCAAGTCGATATTTTGATCAGCTCCTCATTAACAATGGTGTTGAGGGTGGCAAGATTAGGGTGAGAGATGAGATAAGTCGTGTCATCAGCAAAGAGAATGGGGTTCAGGAGTTGAGATACGTTTGGAAGATCATTGATGTATATGAGGAAGAGCAGGGGACCAAGGACACTTCCCTGCGGAACTCCAGTATCAAGTGGCTGTGTTGTTGATGCTGTGTCTTTAATGGTGACATACTGATACCTATTAGTAAGGTAAGATTTGAAATATGCAAGCGCATGGCCTCTTATACCATAATGGTCAAGTTTGTGGAGTAGGATGCCGTGGTCTACTGTGTCAAAAGCTTTTATTTGGTCAATTAAAATTCCTAGTGGATATTCCTTATTTTCCAATGCTGTGTAAAGCAGATCTAGCATTTTTATGATTGCATCGTTAGTGCTTTTATTTTTCCTGAATCCAAATTGGCAGGGGTTGAGTATGTTTTGTGCCATTATAAATGAATATAGTCTCCTGTGCACGAGTTTCTCAAAGATTTTGGATAGCAATGGTAAGATTGATATTGGCCTATAGTTGTTTAAATCTGTAGGGTCACCACCTTTATGTATTGGTGTAACCCTTGCCGTCTTGAGTAGTTTCGGGAAGGTGCTAGTTTCTAGTGACTTGTTAAAAAGTAATGAGATAGCATGCGAGAGGACATGGACCGCTCTCTTGTACAATAATGGTGGGACATGAGACAGATTCCCTGAGTTATTTTTAAGTGACTTTATAATCTCGGTGACTTCCATGGGCTCAGTTGGAGCAAGATAGAAGGAATTTGGGAAATTCCCATCTAGGTAGTCCCCGGCATGGGCATTGGTGCGTGGGATTTTATTGGCGAGATTAGAACCTATGGTTGAGAAGAAGTCGTTTATCTTGTTAGCTGTGTCAGTGGGATGCAGTGGTGTTTCATTAGGTTTAGTTAGGGCAATATTCTTGTTTTTTTTCAGTTTGTGGGTCCCTAGAATCTGAGAGAGTGTTTTCCAGGTCTTTTTTATATCTCCTCTTGTGTCAGTGAATCTACTGGAGTAATATAGTTGTTTGGCTTTCTATATTACTTTGGTGAGGACTGATGAATAGTGTTTAAGAATATATTTGTGTATTAAGCGCTGTCTACATTGCTTTTCATATTGGTGTTTCTTATCAATGGATTTCAGAATGGTGCTGGTTAGCCATGGGCAACCAAGCCGTTTGTTTGTGATCTGTTTCGTTTTTATAGGACAATGTTTGTTGTATAGTCTAAGTAATTTGTTAAGAAAAATGTCTGTCCAGTCATCAATACCATTGGCCTTGGAGAATTCTGTAGGCCAGTCAACAGTCTCTAGGTCAGCTGTGAACTTCCTTATTGAGGCCTCATCATGGAGTCTAAATGAAACTTTGTTGTATTCAAGTGGTGGTTTACTAATGTTTGTCAAGAGGAAGGTAGGGTAGTGGTCTGTAGTGCTATCTCTGATTATCCCTGATTTAAGGGGGGCTAGTATATTGGTCCATATGTGGTCTATTATGGTTGCACTTGTTTCAGTGAGCTTGGTTGATTTAGTTATTGTTGGTATGAGAAGTGTGTTGTTCATATTGTTGATGAAATCAGTTACAGGCTGATCATCTAGTAGGCCAAGGTTGATGTTGAAGTCTCCAGCTAAGAGAAGATGGTGCTTATTCATTTGTCTGTTTGTTATTAGTGCCTTTAGTTTCTCACTGAAATTTGGGATGTTTGTGTGGGGTATCCGGTAAATGGCACCGATTGTAATAGGCGTCTTAAGGTTTTTTACAGTAAAATTAGCAAAAATGTATTCTCCATATTCATCACTAAAGCAAGTGGTGCTAATACAAGATAACTGGTTAGAGTAATAGATTGCAATACCACCCCCAACTTGGTATGGTCTGCAGTTGTGGATTGCTGTGTATCCTGGTAGATGCAGGAGAAGGGTGTCTTTAGTGATTCAAGGAGTGCCAGGAGGTCATCATAGTGTTTGCTTAAGGACCTAATGTTGTAGTTAAGTACTGATAGACTTTTAGCATTGTTTAGGATAGTGCTGGCTTGTGATGCTGTGTAGTAAAGGCAGTTACTTTCCAATAGGTTTTGATTGTGTGTCAGATTATGGAGGTTTAGATCAGGGAATGTGCATGGATGTAGTGCGGATAATAAGAAAGAGATGATTGCTGATGTTATGAATGAAAAGAAGTTGGATGCCCTGCCCCTAAGCGAAACAAAGCTGAAAGGGGTAGGCGAATTTCAGTGGGGAGAAATAAATGGGATTAAGTCAGGAGTAGCTGAGAGAGTTAGAGTTAAGGAAGGGGTAGCAATAATGTTGAAGGATCAGTTATGGAAGGAGAAGAGGGAATATAAATGTGTAAATTCAAGGATTATGTGGATTAAAATAAGGGTCAGATGTGAAAAGTGGGTCATAATAAGCATGTATGCACCTGGAGAAGAGAGGAGTGTAGAGGAAAGAGAGAGATTTTGGGAGATGTTAAGCAAATGTATAGGAACCTTTGAACCAAGTGAGAGAGTAATTGTGGTAGGGGACCTAAATGCTAAAGTAGGAGAAACATTTAGAGAGGGTGTGGTAGGTAAGTTTGGGGTGCCAGGTGTAAATGATAATGGGAGCCCGTTGATTGAACTTTGTATAGAAAGGGGTATAGTTATAAGTAATATGTATTTTAAGAAAAAGAGGATAAATAAGTATACAAGATATGATGTAGGGTGTAATGACAGTAGTTTGTTGGACTATGTATTGGTAGATAAAAGACTGTTGAGTAGACTTCAGGATGTACATGCTTATAGAGGGGCCACAGATATATCAGATCACTTTCTAGTTGTAGCTACAGTGAGAGTAAAAGGTAGATGTGATACAAGGAAAATAGAAGCAGCAAGTAAGAGAGAGGTGAAGGTGTATAAACTAAAAGAGGAGGCAGTTAGGGTAAGATGTAAACTGTTGGAGGATAGATGGGCTAGTGAGAGTATAGGCAATAGGAGTGATTCTTGCTGTTATTTAATAAATGTATGGAACAGGGTAAGGTACCTAGGGATTGGCAGAGAGCATGCATAGTTCCTTTGTATAAAGACAAAGGGGATAAAAGAGAGTGCAAAAATTATAGGGGAATAAGTCTGTTGAGTATACCTGGTAAAGTGTATGGTAGAGTTATTAATGAAAGAATTAAGAGTAAGACAGAGTAGGATAGCAGATGAACAAGGAGGCTTTAGGAAAGGTAGGGGGTGTGTGTGTTACGTTGGTTTGTCCCTTATTACTTTGATAGTAAGGTTCTCACTACATGTTCTAGTGTGGGGTAGCTTTTTACTTAATGGCCTTATCTGTCTAGGGGTAATACTTACATCATGGCTGATCATCTTGAGTGTCTGATATCCTCTCACCAGCCCTCTTCACAGGTTATGTAAACTACTACTATAAAAATATAACTGTATTCTCAATAGATATGTACAGAATATACAATTACAGCCTCACATTTTCAAAACAAAGATCTACACACTCCATAGCTGTTCTCCACATGGTGTTTCCCAACAACTTTTGTCCTTCTCTCTTCTTGACATAACTCTGGGCTAACCAGTGTTTTGACACACTTTAGTCACCCTGGGTATGGTGGCCACAACTTAAATTATAAAACTCACCCCTGGAGCACACATAATGCCCCAAAAGATAGAAGAAGGACCCAGAGATCCTGCCAGGTTGAAGGTCAGCCACAGAGAGAGAGAGTCAGAGAGAGGGAGAGAGAGAGAAGCCTAGCTAAGCTCCTCCCACCAAAACAAAAGACTGTTGCCAAGCACAATTCTCCAGTTACCACAATTCTACCACACCTTAATTTTACTTTTACAAAAAGAAATACAACTTTATAAACTACTTATTTAAATTGTGTGTTTATGTGTCTATAGTATAACCTATTATATTGAGAAAAATAGGCTTGACCCAGCTGCCTCTCAGTCATAAGGTTGATCAGCCCTTATGACATTTAGAACTGAGTCCCCATCAATTCAATATAATTAGGTATTCCAGAGTAACTGTTACTTATAAATACATGTTGGGTCCTATAGCCCCATAACAGTGTGGACCAGGTGTTTACAGTGAAACATATAGGTGAATAGTATTTAAATAAGAGTAAAGAGGTTTTTGTGGCATTTATGGATTTAGAAAAGGCATATGACAGAGTGGATAGGGGAGCAATGTGGTAGATGTTGCCGTGTATGGTATAGGAGGTAGGTTACTGAAAGCAGCGAAGAGTTTTTACGAGGATAGTGAGGCTCAGGTTAGAGTATGTAGGAGAGAGGGAGATTATTTCCCAGTAAAAGTAGGCCTTAGACAAGGATGTGTGATGTCACTGTGGTTGTTCAATATATTTAAAGATGGGGTTGTAAGAGAAGTGAATACATGGGTCTTGGCAAGAGGTGTGGAGTTAAAAGATAAAGAATCAAACACAAAGTGGGAGTTGTCACAGTTGCTCTTTGCTGATGACACTGTGCTTTTGGGAAATTCTGAAGAGAAGTTGCAGAGGTTGGTGGATGAATTTGGTAGGGTATGTAAAAGAAGAAAATTAAAAGTGAGTATAGGAAAGAGTAAGGTCATGAGGATAAAAAGATTAGGTGATGAAAGACTGGATATCAGATTGGAGGGAGAGAGTATGGAGGAGGTGAATGTATTGAGATATTTAGGAGTGGACGTGTCAGCAGATGGGTCTATGAAGGATGAGGTGAATCACAGAATTGATGAGGGAAAAGGGTGAGTGGTGCACTTAGGAGTCTGTGGAGACAAAGAACTTTGTCTGTGGAAGCAAAAAGGGGAATGTATGAGAGTATAGTTGTACCAACACACTTGTATGGGTGTGAAGCATGGGTGATGAATGTTGCAACGAGGAGAAGGCTGGAGGCAGTGGAGATGTCATGTCTGAGGGCAATGTGTGGTGTGAATATAATGCAAAGAATTTGTAGTTCGGAAATTAGGAGAATGTGTGGGATTACCAAAACTATTATCCAAAGGGTTGAGGTGATTCAGACATTTAGAGAGAATGGAACAAAACAGAATGACTTCGAGAGTGTATAAATCTGTAGTGAAGGGAAGGCAGGGTAGGGGATGGCCTAGGAAAGGTTGGAGGGAGGGGGTAAAGGAGGTTTTGTGTGCGAGGGGCTTGGACTTCCAGCAAGCGTGCATGAGCATATTTGATAGGAGTGAATGGAGACAAATAGTTTTTAATACTTGATGTGCTGTTGGAATGTGGGCAAAGTAACATTTATAAATTGATTCAGGGAAACCAGCAGGCCGGACTTGAGTCCTGGAGATGGGAAGTACAGTGTCTACACTCTGCAGGAGGGTTGTTAATGTTGCAGTTTTGTAACTGTAGTGTAAAGCACCCCTCTGGCAAGACAGTGATGGGGTGAATGATGATGAAAGTTTTTCTTTTTTGGGCCACCCTGCCTTGGTGGGAATCAGCCAGTGTGTTAATAAATAAAAATAAATGAGCCATTTCCCACCAAGGTAGGGTGGCCCAAAAAACAAAAACTTTCATTATCATTCACTCCATCATTGTCTTGCCAGAGGGGTGCTTTACAGTACAGTTATAAAACTGCAACAATAACAACCCTCCTTCAGAGTGTAGACACTGTACTTCCCATCTCCAGGACTCAAGTCCGGCCTGCCGGTTTCCCTGAATCCCTTCATAAATGTTACTTTGCTCACACTTTAACAACAGGTCAAGTTTTAAAAACCATTTGTGTCCATTTGCTCTTATCTAGCATGCTGACGTATGCTTGCTGGAAGTCCAAACCCCTCACACACAAAACCTCCTTTACCCCCACCCTCCAACCTTTCCTAGGCCAATCCCTACCCCGCGTTCCCTCCACTACAGATTTATACACTCTTGAAGCCATTGTACTTTGTTCCATCCTCTCTACATGTCCAAACCATCTCAATAACCCCTCCTCAGCTCTCTTGATAATAGTTTTGGTAATCCCATACCTCCTTCTAATCTCCAAACTATGGATTCTCTGCATTATAGTCACACTACACATTGCCCTCAGACATGACATCTCCACTGCCTCCAGCCTTCTCCTTGTTGCAACACTCTCCACCCATGACTCGCACCCATACAAGAGCGTTGGTATAACTGTACTCTCATACATTCCCCTCTTTTCTTTCATGGATAAAGTTCTTTGTCTCCGCAGATTCCTCAGTGCACTACTCATCTTTATCTCCTCGTCAAGTCTGTGATTCACCTCATCTTTCATAGACCCATCTGCTGACACATCCACTCCCAAATATCTGAATATATTCACCTCCTCCATACTCTCTCCTTCCAATCTGATATCCCGTCTTCTGTTACCTAATTTTTTTATCCTCATCACCTTATTCTTTCCTATATTCACTTTTAATTTTCTTCTTTTATATGCCCTACCAAACTCATCAACCAACCTCTGCTAGTTCTCTTCAGAATCTCCCAAAACCATAGTGTCATCAGCAAAGAACAACTGTAACAACTCCCACTTTGTGTTAGATTTTTTATCTCTTAACCCTGCACCTCTTGCCAACACCCAAGCATTCACTTCTTTTACAACTCCATCTATAAATATATTGAACAACCATGGTGACATCACACATCCTTGTCTAAGGCCTACTTTTACCGGGAAATAATTCCCCTCTCACAATTACACAACCAAGATGAAAATAGGTTTAGAGCAGGTCGCTCCTGTCTGTCCCAACTATTGGATCACTACGACAAGGTCCTAGATGAACTAGAAGACAAAAAGAGTGCAGATGTAATATACATAGACTTTGCAAAAGCCTTCGATAAGTGTGACTATGGCGTAATAGTGCACAAAATGCGTGCTAAATGAATAACAGGAAAAGTTGGTAGATAGGTCTATAATTTCCTCACGAACAGAACACAAAGAGTAGTAGTCAACAGAGTAAAGTCTGAGGCAGGTACCGTGAAAAGTTCTGTTCCGCAAGGCACAGTACTCGCTCCCATCTTGTTTCTCATCCTCATATCTGACATAGACAAGGATGTCAGCCACAGCACCATGTCTTCCTTGCAGATGGCACCCGAATCTGCATGACACTGTCTTCCATTGCAGACACTGCAAGGCTCCAGGCGGACGTCAACCAAATCTTTCAATGGGCTGCAGAAAACAATATGAAGTTCAACATGGTAAACATGAGGAAATTAAAACTTCATCAGAGTATAAAACAAATTCCAGCCACAAAATAGAGCGAAAAACTAACGGGAGTGATCATGTCAAAGGATCTCACCTTCAAGGACCATAACATTGTATCAATCGCATCTGCTAGAAAAATGACAGGATGGATAATGAGAACCTTCAAAACTAGGGATGCCAAGCCCATGATGACACTCTTCAGGTCACTTGTTCTATCTAGGCTGGAATATTGCTGCACACTAACAGTACCTTTCAAGGCAGGTGAAATTGCTGACCTAGAAAATGTACAGAGAACCTTCACAGTACACATAACGGAGATAAAACACCTCAGTTACTGGGAGCACTTGAAGTTCCTGTACTTCCTGGAATGCAGGCGGGAGAGATACATGATTATATACACCTAGAAAATCCTAGAGGGACTAGTACCAAACTTGCACACGAAAATCACTCTCTATGAAAACAAAAGACTCGGCAGACGATGCAACATCCCCCCAATGAAAAGCAGGGGTGTCACTAGCACATTAAGAGACAACACAATAAGTGTCAGGGGGCCAAGACTGTTCAACTGCCTCCCAGCATACATAAGGGGGATTACCAATAGACCCCTGGCTGTCTTGAAGGAGGCACTGGACAAGCACCTAAAGTCGGTACCTGACCAGCAGGGCTGTGGCTTGTACGTTGGATTGCGTGCAGCCAGCAGCAACAGCCTGGTTGATCAGGCTCTGATCCACCAGGAGGCCTGGTCACAGACCGGGCCGCGAGGGCGTTGACCCCCGGAACTCTCTCCAGGTAAACTCCAGGTATATATATATATATATATATATATATATATATATATATATATATATATATATATATATATATATATATATATATATATATATATATATATATATATACATACATACATACATACATACATACATACATACATACATACATACATACATACATACATACATACATACACAAATGTACAGTCACTGGACATGTTCCTAGAAGTTCTGCAGCTTGTGGAACTCTTCGAAACATGGTTTCATACACAATGGTGTTTTACACTCCTCACACATAAAACAAGTGTGTCTGCATTTTTGTGGGCATTTTATTTTTTATGTGCAAAGACAAAACACCTCGTCTGAGCAGTTTTCTTCAAAGTACATTAGCAGGCAGTTGTGTTAGGTAGTTATCTTTGGTAAATTGTTGCATGTCATCATTCCTTCCTTCCTAACTTCCTGCATTCCTTTCTTACCTTCCTTCCTACATTCCTTCCCTCCTTCTTCCTTCCTTACTGTTTCCTTCCTTCCTTTCATCTCGTCCTTCCTTCCTTCCTGCCTTCCTTTCTTCCTTCTTGTTTCTATAATATATATATACACATATATAGTCACTGGATACTTTCATATAACAGCTATTATCTTCAAGCTTGTGTTGTAAGTGTGTAGACTTCTAACTGTTCAGAGTCAGGGTCGGCAGCTGTCAAAATGACATATTGTCTCATTACTCAATCCCCCTACCACCTGTCAAAACAATGGGGTCAGATGCTTGCTTCCCCTCCATCCTACTATCTAATTATCTTTCTCCCTCATTCTCTCATTCTCTCTCTCATTTTCTTTCATTCTCTCTCTCATTCCCTCTCTCATTCTCTCTCTCATTCTCTCTCTCATTCTCTCCCTCATTCTCTCTCTCATTCTCTCTCATTTTCCTTCATTCTCATTCTCCTTCATTCTTCTGGTATCCTGGGCATTGCTTTTGGTCACAAACTCCTCAGAACCATGAAATTGATCTTCACTGACACTTCCATCTGTGTTAGGGCATCACTTGGGAAGAGTAGAGTCCCAGATTTGCCGGGGAGTCACATATTTCTTACTGCTAGGCATGCTGAACAAGGACTACTGAAATGACATTCCCACAATGCACCACTGGCTCCCTGTTTTTTTTTGTATGATGCACACTGACCATGGAGACCCATTCTCTCACATGTGGGCTTACCAGCTTTCTCCTGCTTGATTTGAAACCACTAGAATTTATGCATATTAATACGTCAAACACAGTGGCTCGTAAGACATATACGTACTATATACAACCGAAACAGTCAAAGGGTTAAAAAGGACAATCAAAAGACAATGGGTTTAGGCTGAAAAAAAGGCACGAAGGATGCAATTATTCAGATGCTCGAATTACTATATACAGCCTCTCCTCACTTAGCCACGTACTCGTTTACCGATGCCTTGGACTTACGACAGGCTCTCTGACCAGTATTCATACCTAAATAATGTATATTAGAGCTGATTTTCTCTATTCTGTTTATTTCAATATACAGTACACTACTGTTTAAACATTTCAAAATATACCAGAAATGTTATAAATGGTGCAAAGGTGACAATAAAACAATATCAAAGATGGTTGACACAAACTTACTACAATTATAATATGCTCTTCACTTATCGACGAATTTGTTTAACGACGTGGTCTCAAGAATGAAACTCGATCGTTAAGTGAGGAGAGGCTGTATGTACAGCAATTGAAAAAAATGAACATCCTCTGGAGCTCTTCACAGACCTACGGAAAGCATTTGATACAGTAGACCACAATATCTTGCACCTAAAACTAGAACATTATAGGTCAGAAGACACTCTCAGTTACCTAAAATCTTATCTTAGTGGTAGACACCAGTATTTATACACAAATGGCATGACCTCCAATACTCTGCCTGTAGTTGTTGGAGTGCCACAGGGAAGTGTCGTAGGTCCTCTACTCTTATTTACATCAATGACCTCCCAAATGCATCATGACTCTTTAAACCAGTTCTGTTCACAGATGAGACCACTTACGTCTTCTTCCCCCAACCCCGGCTATACTTAGTAACACTGTAAACAGCGAGCTACATAAAATATCAAACTGGATGACTAACAACAAATTTACTCTCAATATAGACAAAATCTACTTCATGCTTTTTGGAAACAGAGCATTAAATATCCAGCTAAACATATCAATAAATGGTTCACCCATTGCAAGACATACTAAGGGCAAATTTCTAGGTCTCCACCTTGACTGTAATCTTAAATTTCAGACCCACATCCAGCATATAACTAAGAAAGTTTCCAAAACAGTAGGTATCTTTTCCAAGATATGATACTATGTACCCCAAAGGACACTCCTTACTTTATATCACTCTTTGATATACCCTTACCTCACCTATGGTATTTGTGCCTGGGGGTCTACCACGGCCAATCATCTTAAACCTTGAATAACCCAACAAAAAGCCACAGTGCAGATGATTACTAACTCCAGCACCAGACAACATATCCCACTACTTTTCAAAAGCTTGAACGTAATATGCAAAATATGCACACTTATTACTGAGCCTACTATATATACAGAACATTAAACTTCAATATCAACCCTCCACTCAAACTTCTAGGCAGCTACAACAGAACACACAGACATAACACAAGGCACAGAACACTTTTTGAGTTCCTTCTTGTCCATCTGACACTATGCAAAAATGCAATGCACATAAAGGGCCCAAAGATCTGGAACTCTTTGCCTGAAACAGCAAGATCTCTCCTGCCCACAAATCACTGTAGGACCATACTCAAAAATCATCTCATCTCTCAGTAACAACCTTACCTGCATTAACCAAATTTAAAGCAACTCTCCCAAATATTTTATTATCCCTTTACTATTAAGCCATTATTACAGACTTAAAAATGTATGTTTGTATCATTAATTGTACTACTTCATATTAATAATAGAGTAAACAAACTTAATTACAAACTTCAAAATATATGTCTAGATCGTAAATTGTGCTACCTCATATTAATAATAGTAAAATATTGAATACAGCATTTGTAATCTACCACTCTTCACCTGTCTAGACTTAAGTAGTCTTTAAGTACATATTAGGCTAAGTCTGCCCAAAATGCCTCAGCATGATATTGGCTTTCTTCGTACCAATGAAATTATGAAATGTAAACACACATTGTAACCTTAGCAAAAAGTAAAATGGTATTTTTTTTTTTATTTATTTTATAATATTGTTCTGGTTTTGGATGGTAAATTTATTGAATTCAAAATGTGTAAATCAGTGTGATTCAGGATACTGGCTCAGATAAATCTGTAATAACATACATTAGTTTCTGATCAGGATCCCATCCACATAATTCAGATAATAAAACTTATTATATTGCACATGGCTTACAGTTACTGAATTCAATTATGAAATTAAAAAAATAATTATCCTTTAAAAATATTAAGCTGCTGTAAGATAATTCTATATTTTGTAAAATATTTAACACATTTCCTCCTATGAAAATTTCTTGATGAACCAGTATAAAAAGTTAGCTTTCACACCTAACTTTGGCTAAATTTAGGTAAGTCTTTTCACTTTCATTAATAAATTTTGTCTTAATCCTTAGATTGGGAGCAAGGATCTGGTTCCACTCCAGCTGGTCGTGAGAACCATATGACAGGGCCTTCAGTAGACCATACGACTCGACTTACAGTGGGCCATTATCTGTATGTTACTCAGAATCCTGTGGTAGCACATGAAAAAGATATCATCACTAAGCGTAGTTGGTTCATCAGCCCAGTCCTGCAAGCTCAGAGTGAGACGAGCTGTGTTTTGAGGTTTCATTACTACATGTACGGCCAGAATATTCAAACATTGAACGTATATGTAAGATGGACTCTGTATGGTTCAAAAACTTTGGCCTTTAGTAGGAGCGGAGAACAAGGACAGTTCTGGGATCGTGGAATTGCTACAACTTCATCAACTCAATCATTCCAATTCATCATTGAAGGGATTACTGGAAGTTCAGATTATACTGACATTGCAATTGATGACCTGTCATTTTCATTTGGCTGTAATCTTGTGAATGATACACTCCCAGAAGGCACTACACTTTCACCTCCTTATAATCCTTGTAGTGAGAATGAATTTTATTGTGGTATTTTTAATGAATGTATCCCAAATAGTCGTCTTTGTAACTGGGAGACAGATTGTTCGAATGGCGCTGATGAAACTGACTGTGGAAATTGTGACTTTGAGTCTGGTACCTGCTCTTGGACTGATGTTAGCGAGGGAGTGTTTTCATGGAAGCGTTTGCGTGCTGGTGAACCTTCTCTTTATGACCACCCATACGTGGACCACACTTATGGAACCAACACTGGTCATTATATGTATCTCACAGAGGCAAATGGTGTGACAGGAAAAACAGCAGTGTTAAGTAGCTCAAAGCTTTTAAATGATGGAGGCTATTATTGTGAATTTCATATGTGGCTTTATCAGAAGGAGAGTGTAAATGTCCATCTTGCTTTCTTTTTGGACAATGAACAATTTGGTACTCATATTTTGCTTTACAATTTTTCAGCACCATTTCTATATGAAGGACAATGGTATAATATAATTATTCCAACACCAACTGTACTATCACATTATCATTTTTCTTTAGAAGCAACTCCGGTATTTGATGAAGCTGCTGAATGGGCAGATTCTCATTCTGTACTTGCTGTTGATGATTTTGAATTATTCAACTGCAATTTTGACCTTGTAGGAATGAATTGTAACTTTGATAACCCTGACTTTAATCATGGTTTCTGCATGTGGCAACAATCTTATGATGACCAACAAGATTGGAAAAATAATGAGATGTTTCCAGAAGAGCTTCATGATCACACCACAGGAAAGTTATATTATATCTTTGTAGACTTCAGTGATAAAATGGCTAAAAATGGAGACAAGGCAATACTAGTTAGTACTGTTCAGTCCAGAATAACAGTCACAAACAAGACTTTTACACTCTGGTATTATTTCTATGGTGAAAATGTTGGAGCATTTAGAATAATTCAGAGAAAGAAAACTCTTGGAGAAATTAAAACGTATTTTGAGTTGGAAGACTCTCAAGAAGATAGATGGATGTTAATAGAAGTAGAACTTGAGGGTGATGATGATTTTTCAATGGTTTTAGAGGCTGAATGGGGAGAGATTGGACCAGGAATGCTAGCTGTAGATGATGTAGAAATAGTTACAAGGCTTAATTCACCAAAATGTGATTTTGAAGTAGATTTCTGTCAGTGGTCTGCTGGGTCAGAAGGTACAACAAAATGGGAGAGGACTCGTGGAGAAGAACACATACCTAATGCACCTCCAGTAGATCATACAACAAACAGTGAAATGGGTTACTATGCTTATCTCAAACCAATAAGCTCCTCTGATGCCTTTGCTTATCTTGTCTCACCATTTTATGATAATGTTGGAGTTCAGTGTCTCAGGTTTTGGCTCCACATGCTAGGAGGAAATCCTGCCTCACTGTTAATATATGTAATGGAAGAAGATAATCCTGACTATATGCCTATCTGGACATTTCAGGGCAAAACATATGAAATATGGACACTTGAAGCAGTAACTGTGTTTAATATGCATAATTATTCTATAGGTATTGAAGGAATAATTGAATTAAATAGTGAAACTATCATTGCAATTGATGACGTTGAATTTATTCCTGATTCCTGTCTGCCAGATCACAAATGTGACTTTGAATATGACCTTTGTGATTGGTTCAACATTAATGGTGAAGACACTTTTGACTGGGTGAGATCTTCAGGAAGTGAAGGTGGTGGTATTATTGTAGATCACACCATAAACTTTGAAACTGGCTACTACATGGTAGCAAAACTTTCAGGCAAGTTAAAAGGTGATGTTGCTAAATTTTTTGGAAGTCATATTTCTTCTAGCTTCAAGTGTATGACATTTTGGTATTCAATGCAAAATATAGTAAATGCTACATTAAGTGTTGTAATACTAGTTGAGCCTGATAACATATTGCTGGTGGAGCTTCACAACTCAACCTCTGAGTATATCTGGGAAGAAGTAAGAACAGTGCCTGATGTGATAGCTGACTCCTACCAAGTAATGATCAGAATTGTAGTAGATGAAAATATTATGTTATTGGAAAATGATGCTGTTGCTATAGATGACATTGCCTTTGCAAAAGATTGTGATATCTCTACATATCCTCCCTTTATTACCACACAACCACCCACCCATCAACCCTCAATATATGACTGTGACTTTGAACAAGATGATAGTCAAACCTGTGGATGGATTCAGAATGCAGAAGATGGCCTTGACTGGAAGCGAAATCAAGGACCAACTCCAACAGAGGAGACAGGACCAAACACAGATCACACTACAGTGACAGAAGATGGACACTACATGTATATCGGCACAGCAAACCAATTAAAACATGCTGCTGAACTAATAAGCATACCCATACAGGTTGGATTTACAGGAGCATGTCTGTCTTTCTGGTATCACATGCATGGCCCTAATATTGGTGATCTGAATGTGGATCTACAGTTTAGTGGCACAAATGTGAATACATCTGCCTGGCATCGTTCACATGAGCAAGGAACTGACTGGTTACAGGCCAAGGTGTACTTAGAGCATTCAAATTCCAGCTTCTGCATAGTACTTAGAGCTACACCTAAGATGTCAGGAAAGGGAGATATTGCAATAGATGATATTATACTTGATTTTAGAGCTTGTAATGCAGACAATCTCTGTGACTTTGAAGAAGGAATTTGCAACTATGAGCAGTCACTTGAAGATGATCTTGACTGGCAATGGGTATCTTCTACATCTTCAGGGGAAGAGGATAGGAGTCCATTGAAAGATCACTCTAGGCAAACATCATTTGGTCATTATTTAAAGTTGTATGGAGAGGGCTCTGCCCTTATGTACTCCAATAAATTTCATCCTATGTTTAAATGTATCCAATTTTGGCTTTATTGTGAAGGCAATATTTACATGGAACAAGCAGTACTTAAAGTGTACAAATGCATAGATGATGTAATGGAAAATGATCCAATCCTTACAATTTCAGGCATCTTCAGTGATGAGTGGAATTTATACAGACTCCCTGTGGAGAGTACATCCTATTATTCCCTTGGTTTTGAAGGTCAGTCGTACTTAGACTCCATTATTGGCCTTGATGATGTACAGCCACTGATGACCTGTGAGGCCTTGTTGGAGTGTAATTTTGAGACAGACTTTTGCATATGGAGAAATGTAGAGGCTGGAGTTTCCTCAGATTGGTCCTTGACAACTGGTGACCAACTTTCCACTCCATATGCACCAAAGGTTGATGTTACTTTTCGTTCTGCATATGGGGGATATATATATTTTGATACAGCTAGCATGAGCTCTGAGTCTAGTGCACTTTTGCTCACTGATTTATTACCAGGTGTGTGGTGCGTAAGCTTTTGGTTTCATCTGCAAGGATTGGGCAACCATAGCATTAGTCTTATAATAGAAAATTTGTTATATGGAGATAGATTAGTTGTTTGGGAGCAAAATTATGTTATTCAAGCCGACTGGAAGTTTTCACAAGTGACCATAAATGTGACGAGATCTGCTACTACATTACAATTTTTTGGAGTTTCTGACAAAGGAAAGAAAGGCATTATTGCCTTAGATCAAGTGAATATAATGCCTAACAGTTGTACCAATGGTACTATTCCAGACTGTACCATTGTTTGTGATGCAGATAAATGTATAAAACCAGAACAAATGTGTGACTTTGTTAAAGACTGTAGCCAAGGGCAAGATGAAAATCTCTGTGGCTACAACTGTACATTTGAAGTAGAAGATGAACACTATTGCACTTGGACTAGTGTAGCAACAGATGGGGAATTGTCCTGGATGCTTTTTCAGGGTCAAGAGTCTAATAACACTTATGGGCCTCCAATAGATCACACAAAACAGACTGGTGCTGGTCACTATATGGCAGTGTCTCCAAAGACACTAAATCACAGAGACTTCAGCAGCCCCATCTTTATGAGCCCATACCTGCATAATTCAGCTGCTGAATGTCGCATGTATTTCTGGTACATGGCATATGAAACAACTGAGGAGCAGTCTTCTAATGACGTAGGAATCTTGAAGATTTCTTACACTGTAAGTGATATCACCACTCTATTATTAGAGATTTATGCTAATCAGCGAGAAGAATGGTTGTATGGAATAGCATACTTAGGAAGAATACGCTCTGAATTTATAGTCCAATTTGAAGGTAACAAGAATTTAAATGTTGACGGTTACATGGCAGTGGATGATATCAGTTTTGAAGAATGTTTCCTGCCTTCACCACAAATGAAAATGTGTGAAGATTTTGTCTGCAGCAATCAAGCTTGTATCTCAATTTTTAACGAATGTGACTTTGTAGATGACTGTGGGGATAACTCAGATGAAGATATTACTCTAGCTAGATGTAATGAATATGTGGGGCGTTGTAATTTTGAGGATGGTTCATCATGCGATTGGAAAGTTGAAGAAGATAGCAGTTGGAAGATTGGTTCACCAAGCACTCAAGATATTATTCCATCACGTGATCATACCCTGAATTCAGCTCTAGGTTCCTTCATCTACATTGAAAGCAGCAGCAATCAGAACGAAGCTGCACAAGGCATAATAACCAGTCCTGTAATCAGTGTCCCTTCAGTACTATGTCATTTAAGGTTTTATTATTACTGTGATGGACCTTCAGTGGACAAACTAGTAGTGTCAGTTCGAGAATCTTTGAATGGAATACAAAAAGACATGAAAATAATATCAGGACCCATTGGGCAATACTGGGAACGTGTAGAGGTCACTCCCCCAAATGAGGATGCAAGTAAGCTAATAGAATTTATTATTACCAGTACCACCTTAAATTACACAAGTGGAACAGTATCAGTCATTGCCATTGATGATATTTCCTTTAGTAAAGATTGTATGCTTTCTAATGAAACTTTGCCTACAGCGACAGTTCCTATTACTTCAACAACTGAAAAGCATTGTCAGAATGCTTTTCGTTGTATAAATGGCAACTGTGTCCCTCGGTCAGAGGCATGTGATTTCAAGGATGATTGTGGGGATAACAGTGATGAATCTCATTGTGCTGAGTGTAATTTTGAAGTAGACCAGTGTGGTTGGTCAGATATAAGTTATGGATCAATTCGCTGGGTCCGGGCAATGGGATCACCATATGGCCATGATGGTTATGCAGCAAAAATACTTCATCTTGGTGAAGGTATAAGTGATATAGCAGACTTTGAAACTTTTAGCTTGGGAACTGCAGACACCTCATGTATAATGAATTTTTATTACTACAAACATGGTGGAGAAGCTGCAACCCTTCAACTTTATCTGTTGGTAAATGATGTGGAGCTTACTTTATGGTATATCTTTGAAGACATGGGTGAAATATGGCAGAACCAGACAGTGGGTATATTGGCACATGATCCTGGTTGGAAGCTGCGATTTAGAGCAAGCAACCTTGATGCTAGTGGGAATATTTTGATTGATGATATTCACTTTGAAAACTGTGTTCTTCCTACCCCATCTGCATGTAAAAATGGCCAGTTTCCTTGCAACAATGGTGTCTGTGTTAATGAGAGTCAAATCTGTGACTACAGTGATGATTGTGGGGACTGGTCAGATGAGTCCCCTGATACCTGTCAGTTATATCCTGAAAGATGCAACTTTGAAACTGACTTTTGCCATTGGACACAAGATATGGAAGATGACCTCGACTGGGTCCGCAGAACTGGTGAAATGCTTGATGAGGATGTTGGACCAGATTATGACCATACTTATAGTAATGAGACAGGTTTTTACATGTACCTGCAAAGCATCAAAGATTCACAAGGTAAGAATGCCAAAATATCGAGTGCACCTTTCCTCCCATCATCAGGAAGCTGTCACTTTAGGTTTTGGTACATGATGAGGAATAATCAGAATGCCTCTCTACGAATCTATGTCCAGGAAACAGAACCAACTAAAATAAGGAGTGATGAAATACTGTTTCAGACTAATGGTTCTAGTGAATATCTATGGATCCGTGAAGATTTGTCTGTAATATATGCAAGGTACTATAAAATTGTTATAGAAGGCTGGGCTGGTGCAGAAGTGGATGGAGATGTTGCTATTGATGACATCTCCTTTTCAACAGAGTGCAGAACTACACTTTGCTCTGAATATGAATTCCTTTGTCCTACTCAAGGGTGCATCTCAAAGAGAAAGGTATGTGATTTCAAAAATGACTGTAGTGACTTTAGTGATGAAGAAACGTGTCCTGACTTCTGTTCATTTGAAAAAGATACCTGTGGGTGGGAAGAGGCTGTAAATGATGAATTAAACTGGATTTTAGGTCAGGCTAATGACACAGATTCTAATACAGATCAAACTGGCCCATTTACTGATCAAACTGGTAATAAAGCTGGCCATTTCTTTCTATTAAATGAAAAGCAAAGGTTACCAGAGCATCAGATTGGGCAATCCTTCACACACTGGTATCAGAACACCAGGCCAGAGTGCATATATGTATTCTGGTACTTCAGAGAGCAAGATATAGGGGCTGACTTATTCCTTCACTTAAACTCCTCAAGGGATAACTACACTACATTAGCATATTTTAGCAAAAGCGTTGAGTTTGCAAATATGTGGACATTACAAACTGTTAACATCGGTCGACAAGAAGATATGTTCCAGTTATCCCTCAACATTCAGCCACAAGATGGCTATACTGGAGTATTTGCCATAGATAATACTAACTTTGAAAACTGTCAGTACCCATTTCCAACAGAAGGACAATGTCAGCCAACATTCTATCACTGCCCCATAACAATGGTAAGATTGTAGATGCCTTCTCTCTCTCCTCTCTGCACCTTAATCTTTATTTCTGTTTGTATTCATTTTTTTACATTTAGGCTTCTACAGCAGTTTGGCTAAGAGTTTCTATATATATTTTACAAGCCATGAGATGTTATCCTATCTTTAGCTCTTTTTCAAAACCTGGTCTTAGGAATATTAATATTATAATTAATTTATGCTTTATATAATGATCAAGGCAGAAATGTTAAAAGCAGGTGGGATATAGTTTTGGAGTGATTGGTACTTTTGTTTAGTAAATAAATGTAAGAGAGGAAAGATAGCATACAAAGTTCCTTTGTATTAAGGAAAGGGGAACAAAAGAGAGTGTAAAAATTATAGGGGGGGATATAGTGTTGGAGTGGTTGGTACTTCTGTTTAATAAATGTATGAAAGAGGGGAAGGTACCTAGGAATTGGCGGAGAGCATGTATAGTCCCTTTATATAAAGGGAAAGGGGACAAAAGAGACTAAAAATTATAGAGGAATAAGCTTACTGAGTATACCAGGAAAAGTGTACGGTAGGGTTTTAATTGAAAGAATTAGAGGTAAGACAGAATGGAGGATTGTGGATGAGCAAGGAGGTTTCAGAGTGGGTAGGGGATGTGTAGATCAAGTGTTTACATTGAAGCATATATGTGAACAGTATTTAGATAAAGGTAGGGAAGTTTTTATTGCATTTATGGATTTAGAAAAGGCATTTGATAGAGTGGATAGAGGAGCAATGTGGCAGATGTTGCAAGTATATGGAATAGGTGGTAAGTTATTAAATGCTGTAAAGAGTTTTTATGAGGATAGTGAGGCTCAGGTTAGGGTGTGTAGAAGAGAGGGAGACTACTTCCCGGTAAAAGTAGGTCTTAGACAGGGATGTGTAATGTCACCATGGTTGTTTAATATATTTATAGATGGGGTTGTAAAGGAAGTAAATGCTAGGGTGTTCGGGAGAGGGGTGGGATTAAATTTTGGGGAATCAAATTCAAAATGGGAATTGACACAGTTACTTTTTGCTGATGATACTGTGCTTATGGGAGATTCTAAAGAAAAATTGCAAAGGTTAGTGGATGAGTTTGGGAATGTGTGTAAAGGTAGAAAGTTGAAAGTGAACATAGAAAAGAGTAAGGTGATGAGGGTATCAAATGATTTAGATAAAGAAAAATTGGATATCAAATTGGGGAGGAGGAGTATGGAAGAAGTGAATGTTTTCAGATACTTGGGAGTTGACGTGTCGGCGGATGGATTTATGAAGGATGAGGTTAATCATAGAATTGATGAGGGAAAAAAGGTGAGTGGTGCGTTGAGGTATATGTGGAGTCAAAAAACGTTATCTATGGAGGCAAAGAAGGGAATGTATGAAAGTATAGTAGTACCAACACTCTTATATGGGTGTGAAGCTTGGGTGGTAAATGCAGCAGCGAGGAGACGGTTGGAGGCAGTGGAGATGTCCTGTTTAAGGGCAATGTGTGGTGTAAATATTATGCAGAAAATTCGGAGTGTGGAAATTAGGAGAAGGTGTGGAGTTAATAAAAGTATTAGTCAGAGGGCAGAAGAGGGGTTGTTGAGGTAGTTTGGTCATTTAGAGAGAATGGATCAAAGTAGAATGACATGGAAAGTATATAAATCTATAGGGGAAGGAAGGCGGGGTAGGGGTCGTCCTCGAAAGGGTTGGAGAGAGGGGGTAAAGGAGGTTTTGTGGGCAAGGGGCTTGGACTTCCAGCAAGCGTGCGTGAGCGTGTTAGATAGGAGTGAATGGAGACGAATGGTACTTGGGACCTGACGATCTGTTGGAGTGTGAGCAGGGTAATATTTAGTGAAGGGATTCAGGGAAACCGGTTATTTTCATATAGTCGGACTTGAGTCCTGGAAATGGGAAGTACAATGCCTGCACTTTAAAGGAGGGGTTTGGGATATTGGCAGTTTGGAGGGATATGTTGTGTGTCTTTATATGTGTATGCTTCTAAACTGTTGTATTCTGAGCACCTCTGCAAAAACAGTGATAATGTGCGAGTGTGGTGAAAGTGTTGAATGATGATGAAAGTATTTTCTTTTTGGGGATTTTCTTTCTTTTTTTTTTGGGTCACCCTGCCTTGGTGGGAAACGGCCGACTTGTTGAAAAAAAAAAAAAAAGACTCTTGAATATACCAGGTAAAATGTATAGTAGCATTAATATTGAAAGAATTAAGAGTAAAATAAAGAGTAGGATCACAGATGAACAAGGAGGTTTTAGGAAGGGTAGGTGATGTATAGACCAGGTGTTTACATTGAATCATATAAGTGAACAATAGTTAGATAAAAGTAAGAAAGTTTTCATTGCATTTATGGATTTAGAAAAGGCATATGATACAGTTGATAGGGAAGGAATGTGGCAGATATTGCAAGTGTATGTTATAGGTGGCAGGTTACTGAAAGCAGTTAAAGGGTCTTTGTAAAGATAATAAGGCTCAGGTTAGGATATGTAAAAGAGAGAGATTATTTTCCAGTAAAAGTAGGCCTTGGACAGGAATGTATGATGTTGACTTGGTTGTTTAACTTATTTATAAATGGAGTTGTAAAAGAAGTGAATGCTAGTGTGATGGGGAGAGGTGTAGGATTAAAATGCATAAAATCTAATATAAAGTGGGAATTGTAACAGTTGCTTTTTGCCAATGACACTGTGCTTGTGGGAAATTCTAAAGAGAAATTGCAGAAGTTGATGGGTGAATTTGGGAGGGTATGTAAAAAAAGGAAATTAAAAGTGAATATAAGAAAGAACAAAGTAATGAAGGTAACAAAAAATTTAGGTAATGAAAGATTAGATTTCAGATTGGGAGTATGGAAGAGGTAAATGTGTTTATATATTTAGAAAGTATAGAAGAAATAAATGTGTTCAGATATATAGAAGTGGACTTGTCGGTGGATTGGTCTGTGCCATATATATATTATTGAGTAACATACTTAGGTTACATGGTGAGGTTGGAGCCATCCATGTCAGAGCTTTCATTACTTAGCTGATTTCTTTAATATTTGTTTGTTGTGAGACCATGTTTAAAATGCAGATCATTGAAAAATGAATGATAGTTGATGAAGCGATGACCTTGAGAAGCCAGGGTGGACACCTTGCTTTGTGACACTACAAGTTTAGCATCTTCATATGAATTTAGTAACAATAATAATAATGACTTCCTGTATTGCAAAATAATAGCCTGTCTTCTAGCTGTCCAAAGATTGATCTGGTACATGATAATAAAATTATCGACATTCTAGTGTTGAAGGTCATGCAGCAGTAGTTTCCCATCTAAGCCAGGTCAAAGTGAGAGATGAGTCACTTTGCACTTTCCTCTACCTAATCCGAGACTAGAGCAAATCTGTTTCTAGCTTTTTGTTTTGCAACTTAGCACTAATTTTCTTAACTGCCTTGCTTGTAATATCCACTGCACAGTTGTACTGTACATAGTTACTACAGCCAAATTTCACTTTCAGGATATTAGCTTAATAGCTGAGTTTAAATCTCTTCCATTCATTCTCACCCCAGCTCCATTAGTAATGTCAGGCTGTGTATAAATCATCATTTGTGATTTCTTGGAAACATACCTCAATCTGTAAAGCTGTTATATTTTCTTTTATGATCTGTTTATTTTACTAGGTTTGTGTATCAAAGGACTATGTATGTGATATGGGTGATCATTGTGGATTTGGTGAAGATGAGACTGATGAAGTGTGTGATGGTTACCACCGCATATCATTAGAAGATACTTCACTTGGCTGGTTAATACAAGGCAAAAATGGCATTGATGATGACACTGATTGGTTCTTTGGGACAGGATCATCAACTTTTATTGGTAATATCTTTATATGACTAATTCACCATAATTATTTGGAACTCAGTATATTGATTTGACATAACAATATCATTGAGAAAGGAAAACTTACATGAGGGAAAATTTGGGAAAAAATGATTGTCTGTATATTTTGACCTCCAGATGAGGTTCTTTTCAGCAGATACCAAGGAATGAGGAGAAAGACCGGGTATTTATAGGGGTAGGGGGAGAGGGTGATTTTTTGCCAGTTGAGTGGGGCATCACATTAGGGTGGAGCTTCTTGAATTTTCAAGGTGCTTGATGGCATCTCATAGTAGACTGCCTCTTTAGAGACATGAAGCTGTTCAGGTGACCTTTCATGTTGGACTTATCTTAATTGGGATTGTGAGACTTATGTAACATAAGATGTTTAGAACAAAAAAAAAATGGAAGAGCACTACAATGGGCATGCTGTCCCATGCTAGGCTTTTCTTGTTCACACTCCGAAGGAGGCTGGGTAAAGGTTGGAAACTGATTTTCTTTATTTTTGAAGAGTGTTGACTGAATAAATGGATGTAATTGGCAGTGTGTGTGAATTTTCTGTTCACTGTGAATTCCAAGCTTTCGTCATTTTTGATAACTAACACATTAAAAAAAGATAATTTATTAATAGTTTATGTTTTTCCCATTCTGCTTTGAATTTGATGGATAGTGCTACAGTGCTTGTCATTAAAAGTATGTTGGGTGAAAGGCACCAGCATAACTCAGTGTCCAATGTAATGTCCCATGTTGATATGCTTGTCAGTGAGACAAAAATTATGTTGGCCTTTCAATTTGAAGTGGGATGTTTCAGGATTTCCTAAGGCTACGGGCTGCATCTTAAGTGTCTTCTAAGCTTGTATGGAGGATGGTTTTGTGTCTGTGGTACCCCTGCACCTTGTGAGCTTGAGGGCTGAGTTTGTCTGATATTATTGGCTCTTGACAAATTAATATGGGCAGGATTAAGTCACTGATGTAAGAGACAATTGTGACGATCATCAGATTGCACAAAGCAGGCCATCAAATGAAAGAAGGAGTAGAAGTCACTATTGTGTGTGAGCATTCAGTGAGGACGTGGTTGCATTGGTTCCTTAAGGACAGTGTTAATGATGTCCACATCAAAAGCACATCAAGAGAAACCTCATAAATGTCCTCAGTAATGTTATCTGTCAAATGTACCCAGAATTGATTTGTTAGCATTTGCCTCAGTCTTTTGCACAGTGTGTTGCTAGGTTTTTATGCAGTACAGTGTTCCTTACCACACCATGAAATCTATTGTTCAGATGCTTCCTGCTTGTGAGGTACCCTTCTTCAATAACTGGTCAGGATATTCCCCAGACTTGAACCCCATTGAGATCCTCTAGCCTATGATAGAGAACTATTAGGGGATGGATATCAGTCCACTCTCACGGCATTAGAAAGCCGTCCTCAGGTTGGGGGGGGAGGAGACACTTCACCCCAGGAAACCCTGAAGAATGTGTGTTTATCACTTCCTAGATGTTTGAAGATGTTCTAAAGAGCAACGGATGATCTGTTTTGTGGTCATGGTTTTAGAGTGGAAGCCAGCATACTTTAATTATGAGCACTAAAAGATTAAGTAAATGGACAGTAAATATATCATCCTCATATCAAAACTAAATCATACCTAGTAGTTTGATTTTGAGAAGTATAATTGATTCAAAGTGTTCCTTACATAAACTACACGGCACTGGTGAGAGTGGGCTGCTCATGTTATACCCATTAAACAATAGGTATAACATGAGAATACTCCATTGACAGAGAAGGCATTGGTGGAAACATAATTTAGTTGATTTTCTGTATCTTGAAAATATATCTGGAGAGGGTTTTAGGGGTCAACGCCCCAGCATCCCAGTCTGTGACCAAGCCTTATGGTGGATCAGGGCCTGATTAACCAGGCTGTTACTGCTGGCCACATGTAGACTGACGTATGAGCCACAGCCCAGCTGGTCAGGTACTTACTTTAGGTGCCTGTCTAATGCCTTCTTGAAGACAGCCAGGGGTCTGTTGGTAATCCCCTTATGTATGCTGGGAGGCAGTTGAACAGTCTTGGGTCCCCTGACACTTATTGTGTTATCTCTTAGCATGCTAGTGGCACCCCTGCTTTTCATGGGAGGGATGTTGCACTGCCTGCAGAGTCTTTTGCTTTTGTAAGGAGTGATTGTCATGTGCAAATTTGGTACTAATCCCTCTAGGATTTTCATGGTGTATATTATCATGTATCTTTCCCACCTGCATTCCAGGGAATACAAGTCAAAGAACTTAAACCATTCCCAGTAATTTAGGTGTTTTATCATACTTATGTATGTCATGAACGCTCTGTTCACTCTCCAGGTCAGCAATTTCACCTGTCTTGAAAGGCGCCGTTGGTGTACAGCAGTATTCCAGGCTAGAGAGAACAAACAGTTTGAAGAGAATCATCATGGGCTTGGCATCCCTACTTTTGAAGGTTCTCATTATCCATCCCATCATTTTTCTAGCAGATGTGGTGGATACATTGTTGTTATCTTTGAAAGTGAGATCCTCTGACATTATCACTCCCAGGTCCTTCACATTAATTTTTCGCTCTACTGTGTCGTTACAATTTGCTTTATACTCCGATACAGTTTTAATTTCCTCAGGTTTTCCATATCGGAGTAATTGAAATTTTTCTTCATTGAACTTCATATTGTTTTCTGTGGCCCAGTTAAAGATTTGGTTGACATCCGCATGGAGTCTTACAGTGTCTTCATTGGAGAACATTGTCATGCAAACTCAGGTGTTAGACATGAGGATGAGAAACAGGATGGGAGTGAGTATTGTGCCTTGTGGAACAGAGCTTTTCACTGTGGCTGCCTCAGACATTACTCTGTTTACTATTACTCTTTGTGTTATATTTGTTAGGAAGCTATAGATCCATCTACCAACTTTTCCCATTATTCATTTTTCACGTGTTTTGTATGCTATTACACCCTGGTCATATTTGTCAAAGGCTTTTGCAAAATCTGTGTATACTACATCTGCATTTTGTTTGTCCTCTAGAGCATCCAAGACCTTAGATAAGATAAGATAAGATAAAGTTTATTTCTTTGTAAAAGTTACAATGTATAATTACAATTTTGATTTGCAAAGTACAAAGATAGCCACTATCATGCTGGGGCATTTTGGGCAGACTAATCCTAATACATAGTAACTATACTTAAAACTAGACAAGAAGTAGTGGTTAACTGTTTAACAATCTTATTTAAACAATCTTATTTAAACATGTGTGTAGTAAGGTGGAGTAAGGTTCTATTAAATAATCTTGAAATTACACACAAAGTCTATATTACAAGTAATGGTTCAGGTGGTAATATTTTATGAATTGGCAGAATTAAAAGCCTAGAGGTTACATAGTAAAACTAATTAGCAGATGTTTTGGTTGATTTGGTTAATATTGAGAGATAAGATGATATTTTAGCAAAGTCCTAGTGATCCAGTAGTTGGGACAGGCAGGAGTGGCTTGCTCTAAACCCATGTTGCCCTGGGTTGTGTAACTGATGGGTATCTAGATGGGTGGAAATCTTGCTTCTTAGATCCTTTTCAAAGATTTTTATGATATGAGATGTTAGCATTATTGGTCTGTAATTCTTTGCTATTGCTTTATGCCTTCTTTGTGGAATTGGGCTGTGTCTGTTGTTGTAAGTGACTGGGATGATCCCTGTGTCCATGCTCCCTCTCCATAGAATGCTAAAGGAACATGATAGGGGCTTCTTGCAGTTCTTGATGAACATGGAGTTCCACTAGTCTGAGCCTGGGGCAGAGTGCATGGGCATGTCATTTATTGCCTTTTTGGAGTCATGTGGTGTCAGTATAATATCAGAGGTGTTTGAATTGACCAGATTCTGAGTCTCAATCATAAAAATTAATTTAGGTTGTCGACTCAGTCTGGTTAATGGCTCAATGAACACTGAGTCATACTGGGCCATATCTCACTCATTTCCTTGCTGTCAGCTGTGCAGGTCCTGTCTTGTTTAAGCAAGGGTCCAATATTGGATGTTGTGTTGGCCTTTGATTTGGCATAAAAAAAGAAATATTTTGGTCCTTTTTCAGTTTCATTTATGACTTTTAGTTGTTCCTGAGTTTCTTGTCTTCTGTATGATTCTTTAAATTTAAGTTCAATATTTGCTATTTCTCTGCCCAGTGCCTCCCTTCGTTTTTCAGATATGCTGGCCCCTTTCAGCAGCTCTGTGATTCTTCACCAACAACTGTATAAGGAGCATCTCTCTCTTTCTAGTTTATATTTTCTCTACCTTTTTCTTAAAATAATATGCCTTGAGCATACCTCAAGTGCCACAGAGTTAATTTTTTCTAGGCAGAGGTGTCATCTGAATACATTCATGACCCTAAAAAGAGGAGCCCGCTATGAGATGTCATTAAGCACTTTAAAGTTCTGCCTCAACAACAAGATGATCCACTCAGCAAGAAACCACCCACTCTCCCTACAACTATAAATACCTGGTCTCTCTCCTTCTTGTATATTTGTTGAAGAGGACTTCACCTGTAGTTAGAAACATGAAAAACCAGTCTTCCTTTTGTTGTCTCATGCAGTTTTTCCTCTTGCATTAATAATTAGTGATTACTAAAAATTGAAAGTGTATTATAAGTATCAGTTTGCATTAAATTTTAATACATGATTATCAATATATCAAAAAGCTAAAATTGGTTGCAGTGCTTAATGTATGTTTTTTGTTAAAGTCAAATTAGATCAATATTTGATCCCAAGATCAAATCTGATTGCCTCCTATTTCCCCAGTCACTGTATAACCCCTAGGTTAAAGAGACCCTTTGAGAATGGGTGATATAAAATTTTTGAAAAAAAGGTAAAAATCTGAGAAACAGTCCCTTAAATTTCTCCTCCTTGTGAGCATCATTTTAGTTTTTAAATTATTTCACTGCTACAGTTTTAAGTATCTTAATAGCTCATTGCAAAGATTGATTTGTGTTGTCACTGCTTGAATCACATTAGTTAAAATATGCACAGGTAGACAAAGTTTGTACGTACAGTATAAATTTAAATTTTTTTTTGTGTGTGTGCATGTGTTATGTCCATTAATATGAAATGTTAGTGAAATTTGCATTCTGGCAATTGCAGATTATTTCCATGTGTGTAGCCATAACAACAACTCAGAGCTTCAGTGTTTGGCTATAGCCACACATATTTAAGTGGTATCTCTGCCCTAGGCATTACCCATGAATAAAATACAGTGGTACCCCGAGTTTCGGCCATAATTCGTTTCAGAAGGCTGCTCGAGTGTTGTTACCGAATGAATTTGTTCCCATAAGGAATAATGTAAATTAGATTAGTCCATTTCAGACCCCTAAAAATACACTTACAAAAGCACTTAAAATAATACACTTACATAATTGTTCGAGTTGGGAGCTGTTCGAAACTCAGGGTACCACTGTAATCAGGCTGGGTTAAGTACCTGCCAGTGAGTATAAGTACTTTTTACTGGCATTTAGGAATGTCATTAGGTCACCCATGCTGATGGATGCATCCTTTCCAAGATATGATACTATGTATCACAAATGACACCCCTTACCCTATACCACTCTTTAATATATCCTTACCTCACCTAACACACACAGCCAACCACCTTAAACCTTTAATAACCCAACAAAAAGCTGCTGTGCAGATGATTATCAGCTCCTGTGCTAGACAGCACACCCCACCACTTTTCAAAAGTCTGAACTTGCTAAATATACGAGACTTACACTCATATTATTGTGGCTTCTACATATACAGAACATTAAATTCCATTATAAATCCTCCATGTAAACTACTACTTGACAGTTACAACAGAATGCACAGTCACAATACAAGGCATAAGACACTCTTCAACATCCCTCGTGTCAGTCTCACACTACGCAAAAATGCTATGCACATAAAGGGCCCAAAGATCTGGAACTCGCTACCAGAACTGGTAAAGGATCCTCTGACTACTTATAAATTTAGGACTTTGCTACAAAAATCATCCTATCTCTCATTACTAACCAAATCAACCAAAACAACTGCTAATTAGTTATATTATATGACCTCTAGACTTTTAAACTTCTGCCAATCCATGAAATATTACTGCCTGAACATTAATTGTAAAACATTTGTATTGTTTTTATTATGTGTAACTTCAAGATTATTATTCTTATAAACCTCCACCTTGACTACTTCGCATTAGTATTAAGATTATATGCGATTGTAATAAAGTTAACTGCTATTATCTTGTCTAGCTTTAAGTAATTGTTGCGTATGTACTAGGATTAGTCTGCCCGAAATGCCCCAGCATGATAGTGGCTTTCTTTGTACTTAGCAAACCAAAGTTGTAATTACACATTGTAACCTTTACAAAGAAATAAACCTTTATCTTTATCTTTATAGCTACTATATTGTGTCTTGTGCTCCTGATGGGTGAAAGAATGTCTCTGATTGTGAAGGTTTTCCCTATTTGATGTGTTTTCCCAGTTGCATTTTAAATTTACTTGCTCTTTTTTATTTTTTTATTATCACACTGGCCGATTCCCACCAAGGCAGGGTGGCCCGAAAAAGAAAAACTTTCACCATCATTCACTCCATCACTGTCTTGCCAGAAGGGTGTTTTACACTACAGTTTTTAAACTACAACATTAACACCCCTCCTTCAGAGTGCAGGCACTGTACTTCCCATCTCCAGGACTCAAGTCCGGCCTGCCAGTTTCCCTGAACCCCTTCATAAATGTTACTTTGCTCACACTCCAACAGCACGTCAAGTATTAAAAACCATTTGTCTCCATTCACTCCTATCAAACACGCTCACGCATGCCTGCTGGAAGTCCAAGCCCCTCGCACACAAAACCTCCTTTACCCTCTCCCTCCAACCTTTCCTAGGCCGACTCCTATTCCTTTAATTGTTTGAGCAGGTAAACTTATTTTTTCAGAGGATAATCATTCTCAGAAATTATGTAATTCTTTTTTTATGATAAATTTGCAAGCTTAAAGTTGTATCATCTTACTGTATTTATGTAATACCGTACAGATCTGTTAGAACTTACAAACCATGTAGCCTCCATTTATGATAAGTTCTGCAAATAGAAATTAATATATCTTGATTCATCTTTTAGTTTATGCTTTATGAGTTTGTCTTGTTAAATAACATTTACATTATTTTCTGTCATATAAAACACCTTTAAATTTGATTCATCCAAATTTAAGGCTTTGTTTTTCTAAAAAAAAAAAGCATCTAGTGTACATTATCATGCATGCACTGGAGTTTACCTCTACTGCTACCACAGTTATACGGGCTATATAAGATGAAAGGTGTTTTTTGGGCTTAGTTTTTAGGGGAGAAACATTGCATTTTTTATGACAAAATGTTTTGATTTTCTTTGTGAATAACACTGAACCAGTTAGAGTAACTTTACAGAAATAAAATGCTTTCTGTTCTCACTAAGGCCACTGGATACAGTGTCCATCAAGAATTTGCAGGTATTGTGTTCTTTATGGCAAATAGTTGACCAGTGTAAACTTATATTAAAGATCATTTCAAAATGTGTTCTATTACATATTAAATACAATGGCTTCCAAGAAAAATACAGATTTATATTAGATCTATATGTATTTTAATTACAGATAACTTATTACTGTACAACATTTGTTTCTCAAAAAATTGTTCTCTCTGACAGATGTAGCCCCAAATTTTGATCATACCCTGTGGAATCCTGAGGGTCATTTCCTGTATTTGGATGTGCCAGAGGGTGAGGTTCAGGTGGCACAGCTCCTGAGTCAGTACCTGGAAGGAGGACCTCAGTGTAGCTTTATCTTCTACTACAACATGTATGGTTCTGGCTTTGGAAATCTCTCAGTTATACTGCGGTAATATATTAAACTTTTCAAGTTCAGCTATATTAGTTAATATTTTCATGCTACCTATATAACTAAAAACTTGGTTTCATATGTATATTTACCCACACTAGGTCTTAGATCTTCACAATATTTATTTAGCCCTTTCAGCCCCAGTGATTTAGTAGGGAGCCACCAAGTTCATGCGTGTAGATTTACGAGTAATTACCTCAGTGGTTCATATAGCAATACCAGAAGCTTTTCTTCATTCTTTTAACTATGAATACATGATTTCTCGTATGGTAAACAGGTATTTTATGCAAAGTTACTGTACATCCATTCAAGTTTTTGTGAAAAGTTATACACCCATCAAGGAAAAGTGTGGATCAACCTTTTTATTATTCTTTCTTTCTTTCAACACATCGGCCGTATCCCACCAAGGCAGGGTGGCCCAAAAAGAAAAACGAAAGTTTCTCTTTTTAAATTTAGTAATTTATACAGGAGAAGGGGTTACTAGGCCCTTGCTCCCGGTATTTTAGTCACCTCTTACAACACGCATGGCTTACGGAGGAAGAATTCTGTTCCACTTCCCCATGGAGATAAGAGGAAGTAAACAAGAACAAGAACTAGAAAGAAAATAGAAGAAAATCCAGAGGGGTGTGTATATATATGCTTGTACATGTATGTGTGGTGTAACCTAAGTCCTAAGTGTAAGTAGAAGTAGCAAGATGTACCTGAAATCTTGCATGTTTATGAGACAAAAAATACACCAGCAATCCTACCATCATGTAAAGCAATTACAGGTTTCCGTTTGACACTTACTTGGCAGGACGGTAGTACCTCCCTGGGTGGTTGCTGTCTACCAACCTACTACGTACAATTAGTATTATTATTATTATTAATATATTTTTTTCTTTTTTACCTCAATGGCTATCTCCTGCCAAGGCAGGGTGATCCAAGGAAGAAAACACATACACCATTATTCATTAAATTACTATCTTGCCAGAAGGGTGCCAGCATCACCATTCAGATTATCCCCCAGCTGCAATATCTCCACTCTTCTTTCAGAGTGCAGAAACTGCCCTTCCCATTCACAGGACTCTTGTCCAGCTAACTGGTTATCCTGAGTCCCTACAGTCAAGCACCATAAATTTGGAATCTACTGCTTTGGAGACTGAACATTAATTTTGATTCTTATAAAATGATTTGGTTTTCTGGTTGAGAGGTGGTCTGATACTCTGGAATAAATTTGGTCAGCTGTATTAGAATTCCAGTCCCTAAGCATTTGATCCAAGTGTGGTATCAGGGCAACTCGCCCTTTAAGCATCCTGCAAATGATGGTACAGCACTATTCAGTGCACAGAATTCCATTCAAGGCAGAAGAGCTAGAAGAGTTGGAAAGCGTACAGAGATCTTTTACATAGTGCCATTAAAGCATTTAAATTATAGAGAATGCTTAAAGTTCTTGAAATGTACTTTCTTGAATGAAGAAGAGAGAGACCTGATAATATACTACTGTATATGCATGCAAGATACTTGAAGCTATTATAAACTAATTATTTATGAATCACCCTGATATTACTGATATGGATATCTAATATTACATAATTCCACAGGTTGATTGAATTAGTTCAGCTCGCATCACTCTGTGGCTACCTATAGATGTAAATATTGTGGAAAATAACTTTGATGTGGGCTATTTTTTCATTGTGTTTGTAATGTTTTGCCTTTTAAATTTCTCTAAGATTTCATGGATTCTATAGTTTTTTTGGTTACTTAGATTCATTTGATCATAAGTTCAGAATACTTGCCATCTCAAACTAATGGTACTTGACTAGTTTTTATTGGGGTTTAGAGAGATAGTGGAAGCGTAAATGTGCCGGTTGTGGCCTAGTAAGTCACCAGAACACCACCACAGAAAAGTAATTTACAATACAGTATTTGTAGAAGTAACACATTTTATTTTAATACCTATGTAAATAAAAATTTCAATTATGATTTCAAATTCATTGCAGCCAGGATTATGGGCCAACAGTGACACTACTTGATATGCAAAGCAATGATAATCAAATGTCAGGTGTGTGGCAAAGAGCACACTTGACTGAAGAAATGCTACCCGATGAAGGTGCCTTCCAAATTATTTTGCAGGGCAAGTCCAAGAACAATCATCAAGGAACCATTGCACTTGACGACTTCGTATTTCATTCTGATTGCAGGTTGGACTTAAACATCAGTAAAATTTTTGATACCCTCTTCTAGATTACCATATTTAAAATTAAATTGTATAACTAAAATTTTTCTTTATCATTATAAAAATAGATAATTTGTAGCAGCTACAACATTGCAGTATTGTATATTTTGCCATCATTTAAGATATTTTTAATATATAATGACACTTTATTATACTTTTACTTTGTAAAATAATTTTTTTTAGTTAAAAACAAATTGTAAATTCTACAAGTACAGGTTTCCCTGAATCCCTTCACAAAAATGTTACCTTGCTCACATTCCTAAAAACCGTTTACCTCTACTCATGTCAAACACCTTTACACATGCCTGCTGGATGTCCAAGCCTCTTGCACACAAAACCTCCTTTGCCCCCTCCCTCCAACCTTCCTTGGTTGACCCCTTCCCCACCATCCCTCAACTGCTGATTTATATACCATCCAAGTTATCCTAATTTTTACCATCTTCTCTAAACGTCCAAACCCCATCAACAAGCCCTCTTCAGCCATCTAGATAATACTTTTAATAACACTTCATAACCTAATTTTTAAACTTCTAATTCTCTGAATAATATTCACACAGGCTCTGGTGGCCTGGTGGTTAACGCTCTCGCTTCACACGGTGAGGGCCTGGGTTCGATTCCCAGCCAGAGTAGAAACATTGGACGTGTTTCTTTCCACCTGTTGTCTATGTTCCCCATCAGTAAAATGGGTACCTGGGTGTTAGTCGACTGGTGTGGGTCGCATCCTGGGACACTGACCTAAGGAGGCCTGGTCACAGACCGGGCCGCGGGGGCGTTGACCCCCGGAACTCTCTCCAGATAAACTCCAGATAAACTCCAGATACACTGCCCCTCAGATACAATATCTCCACTGCCTACAGCTTCCTCTTCACTGCAATATTCACAATCCATGCTTTTCACCTATATGAAAGTGTTGGTAACACTGTGCTCTCATACATTCCCCTTTTTTGTTCCCATGCATAATATTATTTGTCTCCACAGTTGCCTCAGTGCACCACCCACCTTTTTCCCCTCATCAGTTGTATAGTTCCCTTCATTGGCTCGCCTTCTTTGTAATTAATATTTTATAACATGCAAACCACACATTGTAAGCTTTACATGGAAATAAAAATTTTGATTTGATTTTGATTTGACATGTCCAATAAGTCCACTCCCAAATATCTGAACACATTCACTTCCTCCATTCTCCCTCCTTCCAGTCTGATATTAAATCTTTCACTACCTAATTTTTTTGTTACTCTCGTCACCTTGCTCTTTCCAGTGTTCACTTTTAATTTCCGTCTTTTACGTACCTTCCCAAATTCATCCACCAACTTCCCTTCAGAATTTCACCAAAGCACCATGTCATTGGCAAAAAGCAACTGTGACAACTCCCACTTTGTATGAGATGATTTTTTATCTTTCCATCCCACACCTCTTCCCAGCACACTAGCATTCAATGTTTTTTACAACCCCATCTATAAAGATGGTTAATAATCATGGTGACATCATGCATTCCTGTCTAAGGCCTACTTTTATTGGAAAATAATCTCCCTCTCTCCTACATACCCTAACCTGAGCCTCTTCATCCTCATAAAAACTCTTAACTGCTTTATGTAGCCTACCACCCATTCCACACACTTGCAACATCTGCCACATTGCTCCCCTATCCACCTTACCATGTGTTTCATCAAAATCCACAAATGAAACAAAATCTTCCTTACCCAATAAATAACAAAAAAAAGCACAATACCGTGACTGGAATGATACACAAATAACCCGCACATAGAAGACAACGTTTCGGTCTGACTTGGACCATTTACAAAGTCACACTAACGAGAAGTAGAGCAGGACGGGTATATATAGGCAGGAAGAGGTGGTGGTAGTAGTAGTAGTAGTAGTAGTAGTAGTAGTAGTAGTAGTAGTAGTAGTAGTGGTGGTAGTGGTAGTAGTAGTAGTAGTGGTAGTAGTAGTTGTGGAGATGGATGTAGAAATGGGGAAGTAGGGAGGAGGAGCCAGTCAAATACAAAGAAAGGGGAGCACTGCAAGGGAGCTAGGTGCCCACAGAGGGAGAGCGAGAACACAGAGGTGGGGGGGAAGGGAAATAATGAAATAAATAATGAAGGAACAGAAACACAAGATAGAAGAAAGAAAGGCAACCCAGAAGAGAAAAAAGGAAAGAGGAAAGGGAAAGAGGGAGAAGAAGAAAAAAGGAGGAATCAGGTTAAGTCACGGGTGTTCTGAAGTTTGGAGCATTTTACAATGTAGTGGGAGAGGAAGGCATCTACAGAGACGAAGCCAGGACTAAGATTCATACAAGGAAAGTTGTGTATTAGGGAGGATTCAACCAGATGGTGACTGTTAAAGTTGGAAGTAGGGAAGACAGTTTTAGCAGAAGACCAGTCAGTAGGATGGCTGTGATCTCTGACATGACAGAAAAGACGATTGTTAGTGTCGGCAAGCCTAACACAATTTTTGTGCTCCCTAAGTCCGTCAGAAAGAGATGGGCCCGTTTCTCCAAAGTATTGAAGAGGACAGGAGGAGCAAGAAATAGAGTAGACACCAGAAACATCTGTAGAGGAAGGAGAGGTATGAATGAGATTAGTGCGAAGAGTGTTAGTCTGGCGGAAAGTGAGCTTGATGTCTAAGGAACGGAGAGAATTGTTGAGATTAGAAAGACCGGAAATGTAAGGAAGGCAGAGGACAGAAGAGTTCCCAGGAGTAGAGAGTTTGGGAGAGAAGAAATTACGTTTAGCACGTGAGAGGGCAGAGTCTGTGAAATGGGAAGGGTAGCCAAGATGGGAAAATGAATTATGAAGAGTGGAAATTTCTGCTGGAAGGAACTTAGGATCACAGATGTGTCGTCATAAGCTCCTCTCTTCTATGTGCGAGTTATTTGTGTATCGTTCCAGTTACGGTATTGTGCCTGTTTTTGTTATTTATGGACCCCGCAGTTAAACATCATATTCTTTCCAACTTTTTTAATGTTCTTCCCTCTTTTAAACTCCTCTTTTGATCTTATGAGGCTGCTCTTATTGCTACCCGGCATCGTAAGAGTCAGCTTCGCTTCCTACGTGACTATCTTGCTGAACAAGTTCTGCCCCCTTCCTTCTCCCATTTCCTGAAACCCAACCCACTGGGCACTCCCTTTCCTGATCATGCCCGTCTCCTACTTCAACAACTAATTCTTTCTGCTAAGTCTCAGGTTGAAGATGCCTTCTTTACTTTCTGTCAGCGTCAACGTGCTCTACTTGGCGGCTCTACCACAAGATCTCTGTAACCTTCTCTCTACCATTGCCTTTGACACTGCTCGCCTGAATACACAAATTCATTCTTCTAAACTACAGAATAAACTTCAACGTCTCATCTCAGCTAGCCCTTAATCTAAATTCTCCCTCACTGACTGTGTTACTAACTTGTCTTCTGTCTCACTCTCTCAGTATGAGCTTGAACTTCTTGGTTTTGGCCTTTCCTTCGCCACTTCGCCTACCCCTCGTGCTGGTATTGCCCTGATTAGCTCTTTTGATTCTTTTCGTCAGTCTCGCTCCCGTAATCTTCCTGACTTGTCCACTTTTCGTGGTGCTCTCGTTCCTGCTCTTGATAGTCTGTTTTCTAAGAACCACCACCTTCCACGCCGTACTCGTTAGAGTGACTTTGTAAATGGTCTAAGTCAGACCAAAACGTCGTCGTAAGCTCCTCTCTTCTATGTGCAGGTTATTTGTGTACCTTCCTTACCCATATCTAAATAGTGTTCACTTATATACCTGGGTCTTACCTGTATCTAAATATTATTCTTGAAACCTTGTTCATCTGTGATCCTGCTGTCCATCTTACCCTTAATTCTTTCCATAATAACTCTACACTTTACATGGTGCACTCAACAAGTTTATTTCCCTATAATTTTTGCACTCTTTTGTACCCATTTCTTTTATACACAGTAGCAATGCATGCACTCTGCCAGTCACTAGATACCTTCCCCTCTTTATATATTTATTGAACAAAAGTACCACCTACTCTAAAACTAATATCCTCATCTATATGTATGTGTATATCAGTGACAAGAATTCCTTAAGAAATGTAGTCTTATAAGGAAGATAAAAAGTCTGCACTGCTATTTAAAGCATCATTTATTCATGAGTAGGTTTGGAATTAGATAACCTACTCCATCAGGCACTGTATGAAATTGGAGAAAATCAATTATAAGAACCAGACGTTGTGCCACTTGAACCTGCTTCACCCTTTTCTAACGAAATCTTGTCAGTCATTTTTAGTAAAATTAGGGTCAAATTATTGTTAAGGGTCATCGGATTATGGAAAGATGTACGTATGCAGATAATGAGGAGTTAATGAAGTTTAACAAATATAGAGCATTTAAGTTACACTGGTATCAATGGTTAGATGATAATATGTTCTCAATCATTAGTAAAAATCTCTACTTGAGTTTTTTCTGAAATAATATATTATGTGCTGGTCATTTGACTAGCATTATTGTTCATATTTTTATATATCTGTTTTTAATGTTTTATGTTTAGGTTGTATGGATCAACAACCACCACTACACCACATTCTACGGTGCATCCTGAAAACTGTACACAGAATGAATTTAAATGTGGTAATGGGACATGTCTGCCTTTGAGAAAACGCTGTAACTTTGTTAGTGAGTGTGACACTGATGAACATGATTGTGGTGAGTGGCCTTATTTAATATTACTAGAGTTTCCTATTTGAGTTTTCAACTTAAAGTTTACTGCCTAAGTCAGTACATTTATGTAGTAGTAGACAATCAGTAGTTTAATTTTTAGCAGTAGATAATCTCATCATAAACTGTAATATCTTCACTGTCTTTTCCATGTACTCTACATTCAAGTAGACATAACTTTCCAAATTTAGATACAGTTGTGCTCAAAATGCTGCATGTACTATGGCTCCACACTTTCAACAATCTCATTAACAGCATGACTACACAGAAAATATTAGAAATGTGGTGTTGAATAATAATCTTAATAATGCCCATTAATCCTTTAGTGTTTAGCTGTCAAAATAATGGAGAAATTTGGATGTGCTTCTAGTACATTTTAAGATTTTTTCACTCCTGTGACTTTAGCTGTTCTTTTTTAAAACAGAGTCCAAAGAGTCATTATTCCTACTATACTTGAGTATTATATTAAAAAGCTGTGGTCTCTGAAATACAAAATGAACCCAGCTCCAAAATAAAATTTGCTTTGCAGACTTAATTTTGTATTATTCACAGTTTCAGTTTTTTTTGTGGGACCTCTAGGAATGTAATCCCCATGAATCTGGAGAGACATCTGTAATAGCTGGAAAGAATGATGGATTGCTTCAGAATACAGGAGGGTCTTGTTCATATGGCTCTAAGGTTCACAACCCCAAACAATAAGCAAAAATTGCCAGCAGGTGGAAGAGAGCCGTTTTTTCATTATTAAATGCATCTAAAACTCGTTATAAAATGTTTACACTATCATATATTAAGTACTCAATAGAGCTAGGCATAAAAAAAAGATAAAAAATAAAATTAACACTCAGTACATACTAATGGCCCCTTTCAAGGCAGGCAAAATTTCAAACCTGAGAATATACAGAGAACTTTCATGGCATGTACAAGTACGATAAAGCACCTAATTGACTGGAAATGGTTGAAGTCTTTTGATTTGTACTCCATGGAATGCAGGCAAGAAAGATAAATAATAATACAGTATACACTTGGAAATTCCTAGAGGGGCTAGTCCCAAATCTGCACACAACAGTCACTCCCTACAAAAGCAAAAGACTTGGCAGGAGATGCAGCATCCCGCCAATGACAAGCAGGGGCACCACGAGTATGCAAAGAGACAACACACTAAGTGTGAGTGGCCCAAGACTGTTCAACTGCCTCCAAGCATACATAAGGGGGATTACCAATAGACCCCTGGCTGTCTTCAAGGTGCTTGACAGGCACCTGAAGTCAGCACCTGACCAGTTGGGCTCCGGCTTGTACGTCAGTTTACATGCAGCCAGCAGTAACAGCCTGGTTGATCAGGTCTTGATCCACCATGAGTTCTGGTCATGGACTGGGCTGCAGGGGCATTGACCCCTGGAACCCCCTCCAGATATGTAATACTCACCTTAAAATATGGAGCCAGTCATCATTCCCTTTGTACCAAAACAAAACCATTCACAAACCATTACAAACCGTAATGCAGTTACTTAGACTTAATACCAATATGCTCCATAATATGTACCAATATAGTTTCGAATTAATCTTAGTCTGCCCGAAATGCCTAGTTATGCTAGGTGTGATAGTGGCCCTCTCGGTAATTAGTATTTTATAACATGTAAACCACACAATATCCTATGATATGTAAGCCCTGCATTGTAATCTCTATTCAATTCAATTAAATTCAAAGTTTATTCTCTATAAAGATTACAATGTTGAATTTACAGAATTTGGTTGTTGTGTGGTTTACATGTAGTTAAATAATGATTACAGAGTGTACCACTAGAACGCTTAGCATGGCTAGGCATTTCGGGCAGACTTAGTTTAATTCTTTATTTTAAAATATTACAAATTATGAGGTAAGTTGGTATTATGGCTAAGTGACTAAATACTAGTTTGTGAGTTTAGCAATGTGAATGCTTTTGTTTTGGCACAGTACATAGTTTCAGTATTGGAGTATCATAGGATTCATTATTTTAAGATTGAGATTAATATTTCTGTTTATGGTCAAATGGGTGAGTGAGTGTAAGTGTGAACCACCAGGTGGTATTCGTGTAGTTAGTTGATGGGGTTTATCAGGGAGATAAGATGTTTTCTAATGGTAGTTTTGAAGGTGATGAATGTGTCTGCAGTTCTAGAGTTCTCAGGTAGGGTGTTCCAGATTTTAGGGCCTTTGACATACATTGAATTTTTGTAATGGTTTAGTCGGACATGGGGAATGTCGTAGAGATGTTTGTCTGGTGTTATGCCTGTGGGTTCTGTCACAACTATCAAGAAAGCGTTTTAGGTCAAGGTTGATATTGGAGTTTAAGGTCCTGTAGATGTAGATTGCACAGTAGTAAGTGTGGATGTACTGAACAGGGAGTAAGTTTAGATCTATGAAGAGTGGGGGCGGGTGTTGCCAGGGATGGGATTTAGTGATTATTCTTACTGCAGCTTTTTGTTGGGTTATAATTGGCTTTAGGTGTGTTGCTGCAGTTGATCCCCAAGCACAAATAGCATAGGTGAGGTATGGATAAATAAGTGAGTGGTATAGTGTGAGAAGGGCATTTTGCGGCACGTAGTATCGTATCTTGGAGAGGATCCCAACTGTTTTGGATACTTTTTTGGTTATGTGTTGGATATGGGTGCTGAAATTCAGGTTGTTGTCAAGGTATAGGCCTAGGAATTTGCCCTCATTATGTCTGGTAATTAGAGTGTTGTCGATCTTAATGTTAATTTATGCATCTCCTGCTCTGCTACCAAACATAATATAGTAGGTTTTGTCAGTGTTAAGCGTAAGTTTATTGGCTGTCATCCAAGTCGATATTTTGATCAGCTCCTCGTTAACAATGGTGTTGAGGGTGGCAAGATTAGGGTGAGAGATGACATAAGTCGTGTCGTCAGCAAAGAGAATGGGTTTCAGGTGTTGGGATACGTTTGGAAGATCATTGATGTATATGAGGAAGAGCAGGGGACCAAGGACGCTTCCCTGCGGAACTCCAGTATCAAGTGGCCGTGTTGTTGATGCTGTGTCTTTAATGGTAACATACTGATACCTATTAGTAAGGTAAGATTTGAAATAAGCAAGCGCGTGGCCTCTTATACCGTAATGGTCAAGTTTGTGGAGTAGGATGTCGTGGTCTACTGTGTCAAAAGCTTTTATTAGGTCAATAAAAATTCCTAGTGGATATTCCTTATTTTCCAATGCTGTGTAAAGCAGATCTAGCATTTTTATGATTGCATCATTAGTGCTTTTATTTTTCCTAAATCCAAATTGGCAGGGGTTGAGTATGTTTTGTGCTGTTATAAATGAATATAGTCTCCTGTGCACGAGTTTCTCAAAGATTTTGGATAGCAATGGTAAGTTTGATATTGGCCTATAGTTGTTTAAGTCTGAAGGGTCACCACCTTTATGTATTGGTGTAACCCTTGCCATCTTGAGTAGTTTCGGGAAGGTGCTAGTTTCTAGTGACTTGTTAAAAAGTAATGAAATAGCATGCGAAAGGATATGGGCTGCTCGCTTGTACAGTAATGGTGGGACATTAGACAGATTCCCCGAGTTGTTTTTAAGTGACTTTATAATCTCGGTGACTTCCGAGGGTTCAGTTGGTGCAAGATAGAAGGAATTTGGGAAATTCCCATCTAGGTAGTCCCCGGCATGGGCATTAGTATGTGGGATTTTATTGGCGAGATTAGATCCTATGGTTGAGAAGAAGTCGTTTATCTTGTTAGCTGTGTCAGTGGGATGTAGTGGTGTTTCATTAGGTTTAGTTAGGACAATATTCTTGGTTTTTTCAGTTTGTGGGTCCCTAGAATCTGAGAGAGTGTTTTCCAGGTCTTTTTTATATCTCCTCTAGTGTCTGTGAATCTACTGGAGTAGTATAGTTGTTTGGCTTTCTTTATTACTTTGGTGAGAACTGATGAATAGTGTTTAAGAATATCTTTGTGTATTAAGCCCTGTCTATATTGCTTTTCATATTGGTGTTTCTTGTCAATGGATTTCAGAATGGTGCTGGTTAGCCATGGGCAACCAAGCCGTTTGTTTGTGATCTGTTTCGTTTTTATAGGACAATGTTTGTTGTATAGTCTAAGTAATTTGTTAAGAAAAATGTCTGTCCAGTCATCAATACCATTGGCCTTGGAGAATTCTGTAGGCCAGTCAACAATCTCTAGGTCAGTTGTGAACTTCCTTATTGAGGCCTCTTCATGGAGTCTAAATGAGACTTTGTTGTATTCAAGTGGTGGTTTATTAATGTTTGTCAGGAGGAAGGTAGGGTAGTGGTCTGTAGTGCTATCTGTGATTATCCCTGATTTAAGGGGGGCTAGTATATTGGTCCATATGTGGTCTATTATGGTTGCACTTGTCTCAGTGAGCCTGGTTGGCTTAGTTATTGTTGGTATGAGAAGTGTGTTGTTCATATTGTTGATGAAATCAGTTACAGACTGATCATCTAGTAAGCCAAGGTTGATGTTGAAGTCTCCAGCTAAGAGAAGGTGGTGCTTATTCATTTGTCTGTTTGTTATTAGTGACTTTAATTTCTCACTGAAATTTGGGATGTTTGTGTGAGGTATCCGGTAAATGGCACCAATTGTTATAGGTGTCTTAAGGTTTTTTACAGTAAAATTAGCAAAAATGTATTCCCCATATTCATCACTAAAGCAAGTGGTGCTAATACAAGATAATTAGTTAGAGTAATAGATTGCAATACCACCCCCAACTTGGTTTGGTCTGCAGTTGTGAATTGCTGTGTATCCTGGTAGAGGGTAGATATCTATTGTGTCCTGCTTAAGCCAGGTCTCAGTAAGAATAATGCAGGAGAAGGGTGTCTTTAGTGATTCAAGGAGTGCCAGGAGGTCATCATAGTGTTTGCTTAAGGACCTGATGTTGTAGTTAAGTACTGATAGGCTTTTAGCATTGTTTAGGATAGTGCTGGCTTGTGATGCTGTGTAATAAAGGCAGTTACTTTCCAATAGGTTTTGATTGGGTGTCAGATTATGAAGATTTAGATCAGGGTCAACATGATCAATCATCTTCTAGGTTTAAATTATGGTTATTTATATCCTGAGTTATGTGTTGAGTTCTAGTACTGATATCTGTAGTGGTGGGAAGCTTGGATAAGTATATAGCTAGAGTATTTTGGTCATATAGAGTATAGTCACTACTACACATAATGAAGTTGATGTTGTCTATGTGTTGTGCTGGAATGAACTAAAGTACAACTAGGTATAAACTAGTAATATAAAAATACAAATTTAAAATAGAACAAGACTCTCACTTGTAATTGCACTAAGGTCTAATATAATGACTTTTGTGGAGTCTATGTTTTGAGCTAGAATGAGCTATAGTACAACTAGATTTAATCTAATAATATAAAAATACAAATTAAAAATAGCACCAGTCTCTCACTAGTAATTGCAATATGGTCTAATATAATGAATTTGGTATTGACTATAGTACAACTGAGTTTAATCTAATAATATAAAAAAGGCACAAGACTCTCAATTGTAATTGCACTAAGGTGTTATATAAGTTGTTTACAAGAATTAGAGTATAACTAGATTTAAATTGACAAGATAAAATATACAAGGTAAGGTAGCAAAAGAATAAAAAAAGTAGAAAAAAAAAAAGATATATGAGGTAGTTGGTACTAGTTAGCAAAAGATAGTTAAGGGCCTTGAACGATAATATAATTGAAATATACACTAATTGCACACACAATATAGTCACTAAGATATGAAAACAATCTTAGAGTAGGAATTATATTATAAACTTATAATATAAAAATACAAATTGAAATGGTACTTGCAATTGCACTAGAGTCTGGTATAGGTTGTTGACAAGATCAAGAGTATAACTAGATTTAAATTGACAAAATAAAATTCACAATTAATTAAACTTGATTTGATTTGATTTGATTTAAGCATCTGTTGTGTGATAATGGCAGAAAAGCAATAACAACACCAAACATAACAAAGAGTGACTCAGTTGAAAGCCAGTGAAAATATGGAATACTGAAAAGAGGGACCTGTATACACGGGGCCCTCTTGTATACATATTTTCCAGCATTTTTATGTAATAATTATTACAGTGGTTATGTGTGAGTGAGGTGAAAGTGTTGAATGATGATGAAAGTATTTTCTTTTTGGGGATTTTCTTTCTCTTTGGGTCACCCTGCCTCGGTGGGAGACGGCTGACTTGTTGAAAAAAAAAAATTATAATTTTACTACAGTAATAATTACTTACAGCAATTAGTATGCTGGTAGCAAGCTGTGATATTCATTAATTAAATTTCACAGGAGTGATACTGTAAAATCTGTTTATATTTTATAGGTAACTATCAGAAACTTTTTCTGGAATACAAATGCAAATTACTAGAAAGTGTTTTTTTGCAAGCAGTTGTTGTAGGCAGGCCTATATTTCAAGGATTTTAACAGTTGCTCAAGTTTTTAAGAATTAGAAATTACTACATGTATATGCCTTTTATTTTTTTAAATTTGCCCACTAGTTTACCTTCTTGTAATGAAGTGCCAAGAATCTGCCACAGTATATAAAGTAACTTAATGAGTTTATCTACACATTTGAATTTATGTTAGAGATGGGATAATTTAGGTATTGTCTCAGTGTAAATTTGTATTTATTGCAGTATACAGCATAAAATGTTTTATTCAAATGTTATAGTAAATTATATGTTTCTTTATCTCCGGATAGTTGAAATCTCATGTTCCTTCGAGAATGAGCAACTATGTGGTTGGGTGATCATAGCCACAGATCATCCCATGCTCCGAGGTGGTAGAAACGTAGATGGTACAGATGTGGATGGAGATCCAGTTGGAGCAAGTGGCTTTCTTTTCACGTAAGCATATAATAATGGTTTGTGGGAGCTACTATGTAGGGCCTTCGTACACCCAGTCATTTCCATTCAAACATTTGTAAAAATTTATTCAAATTCGTCTGCAACAGTGCTCAAAAGTTTCAGTCGTCTGCACAAAAGAGTGTAACAATTTGGTGAACATGTCAAAAGCCCCTATATATGCAAAGCATTTTGGGGAAGCTTAAGACTAACATAAGATTAATAAGGCAATAACAGTGTTGTAATTTTACATATGGTCATTAGGTGAGTTACAGTGAATAGAAGAAAACTGAATATTCAACTAGTTCACACTATATGGCTTTAGTAAGTGTACCTGGAGAAGGTGTATCAGGGCCTGAGCAACCAGGCTGTTACTGTTGGCTGCACGCAACCCTAGGTATGAACCACAGCCCGGCTGGTCAGGTACTGACTTTAGGTGCCTGTCCAGCGTCTTCTTGAAGACAGTCACGGGTCTATTGATAATTCCCCTTATGTATGCTGGGAGGCATGATGTAGTATATAAATAATACAGTATTACAATTTAGCACAATTTAAAACAATGAAGTTGAAAGAATTTTAAGTTTGAACTAATGATTAACTAATTGAGCAATCATCAAGCACAATTTACAATATGAAGTACAGTAGACTGTTATTTAGCACGAGTTTATTTGGCACGATTTGAGTATAGCACGATTGAAGAATTGCGGCACAATTTTTTGTAACATGTCGTATGATGAATTTAACATGGTTCAGTTTGCGGGAAGGTAAAAAAACTTCCCTTATCCTCAAGCGGCCGCCTTGTTGTGGTTCAGCTGGGGAGACCTCCCACCATCCCCAGCCACCCCATCCCCCCCGACACCACCCCACCATCAAAGCATTCGTACTTCATACGTGTCCAGGCCAACTTCTCTGCTACAAGCTTGTGATTGTGAATTGTGTTTTGATTTTTTAATTGCTATATCTTGTATCCACCAAGCAATCATGACACCCAGTATCATACCAATGCTGCTCAAAGTGGCAAGAAAAGGTCATTTAAGTCTTAGAATTAACGAAGGAAACAAAGATATTAGACGAGACATCCTGTGGCCATAATGAAGTGTTACTTTGTACACATAAAAAAAGGTAAATATAAGTTTGTGTGACTGACTGACTGACTGCTTACTGAATGACTTACTGAGTGACTTGACCGACTTACTGAATTCAAATTCAAATTCAAAGTATATTCTCTATAAGGATTACAATGCTGAGTTTACAGAATTTGGTTATTGTGAATGATTTGACTGACTTACTGAATGATTTGACTGACTTACTGAATGATTTGACTGACTAACTGAATGACCTGACTGACTTACTGAATGATTTGATTGACTAACTGAATGATTTGACTGACTCACGAAATCGTAATGACACGATTGCAAACAAACCATACCATGGGCGGGGATAGAACCCGCGATCGTGTTGATGGCTTTGACTTGACTGACTTACTGAATGACTTGACTGACTTACTGAATGACTTAATGAATTGACTGACTTACTGAATGACTTGACTGACTTACTGAATGATTTGACTGACTTACTGAATGACTTGACTGACTTACTGAATGACTTTATTTACCTACTGAATGACTTGACTGATTTAATGAACTGACTGACTTACTGAATGGCTTGACTGACTTACTGAATGTCTTGACCGACTTACTGAATGGCTTGACTGACTTACTGAATGACTTGGCTGACTTACTGAGTGACTTGACTGACTTACTTAATAACTTAATGAACTGACTGACTTACTGAATTACTTGACTGACTTACTGAATCACTTAACGGACTTAATGAATTGACTGACTTACTGAATGAATTGACTGACTTACTGAATGACTTGACTGACTTACTGAATGACTTGACTGACTTACTGAATGACTTGACTGACTTATTGAATGACTGACTTACTGAACAACTTAATGAATTGACTGACTGAATGACTTCACTGACTTACTGAATGTCTTGACTGACTTATTGAAGGGCTTCACTGACTTACTGAATGACTTGACTGACTTACTGAATGACTTGACTGACTTACTGAATGTCTTGACTGACTTACTGAATGGCTTGACTGACTTACTGAATGACTTGGCTGACTTACTGAGTGACTTGACTGACTTACTGAATAACTTAATGAACTGACTGACTTACTGAATTACTTGACTGACTTACTGAATCACTTAATGAATTGACTGACTTACTGAATGACTTGACTGACTTAATGAATTGACTGACTTACTGAATGACTTGACTGACTTACTAAATGACTTGACTGACTTACTGAATTTCTTGACTGACTTATTGAATGACTGACTTACTGAACAACTTAATGAATTGACTGACTGAATGACTTCACTGACTTACTGAATGTCTTGACTGACTTATTGAAGGGCTTCACTGACTTACTGAATGGCTTGACTGACTTACTGAATGACTTGACTGACTGAATGACTTGACTGACTTACTGAATAAATTGACTGACTTACTGAATGACTTGACTGATTTACTGAATGTCTTGACAGACTTATTGAATGACTTGACTGACTTGCTGAAAGACTTGATTGACTTACTGAATGACTTGATTGACTTACTGAATGACTTGACTGACTTACTGAATGACTTGACTGACTTACTGAATAACTTAATGAATTGATTGACTTACTGAATGACTTGGCTGACTTACTGAATGACTTGACTAACTTACTGAATGACTTGACTGATTTACTGAATAACTTAATGAATTGACTGACTTACTGAATGACTTGACTGACTTACTGAATGACTTGACTGACTTACTGAATGACCTGAATGACTTACTGAATGACTTGACTGACTTATTGAATGACTTGATTGACTTACTGAATGACTTGACTGACTTAACAACTTGACTGACTTGCTGAATGACTTGACTGAATTACTGAATGACTTGACTGACTTACTGAATCACTTGACTGACTTACTTCATGAATCACTTGACTGACTTACTGAACAACTTGATTGACAAAGTTAGACACTCCAGTACAACCATCAACTTCAGTACCAGAACCTCTACCATCCACCTCAGACCAGTAGGACCACAACATAACTCTCCACTCTCTTCACAACCATCCACAAACACCAGCACCCACAATTTAAGGTAAGAAATACATACTATTGTTTCTGTTACATTTGTAGTCTTAAGCAGTAAAAACAACATAATGCATCACAACAGTGAACTGCAATTACATATTCTCTTTCATTTTTGTAAGATGTGGAGGCCTAAAAAAAGTTGTTTGGCTTTATTGGGGCTCTCTGGAACGTAACCGTATTTTTCCCTAAGTTCTTCAGTTCATCTAACACAGTTTTACCTAACACGGTGTTTTCAGGAACGTAACTACCATGTTAAATAAAGGTCTACTGTATTACAGTTTAGCACAACTTAAAACAATGAAATTGAAGCACTTATAAGTTTAAAGTAATGTAAATAGTTGAGCAATCTTCAGGCACAATGTACAATAATGAAATTGAAACCGTTTTAAGTTTGAAGTAAATGATCAAATAGTTGAGCAGTCATAAATTTTTAGGAGTTTTTTGAGTAACTTTTGAGTAACTGGTAGGTGTTAAGTACAGCATTTATCTGGTTAATTTTGGGTGATGAGGTGATTTCTAAGTAGGGCTTGAAATTGATTTGCAGGCAGGGTCCCTTCAGTGTGTTCTGGCAGTGAATTCCAGATCTTTGGGCCCTTCATGGACACGAGGGATATCAAAGAGTGATTTGTGCCTTGTATTATGCCTGTGCGTTCTGTTGTAGTTATCAAGGAGTTTGAAAGGAGAGTTAAGATTTGAGTATAATGTTAAGCCTCATCAATGATTTATTTTTTTTATTTATTTATTTCCAATTTGTGCACACATACAGAGGTACAAAAAAAATACAGATAAGAGCAGTATGCCAAAGCCACTTATACTATGCATAGCATTACGGGCTGGCTTAAAATTAACTTAAGATTAACTAAGCAATGATTATTATTATTATTATAATCAAAAAGAAGCGCTAAGCCACAAGGACTATACAGCGCTGCTACTAAGCAATGATGAAATCAGTGATAAAACATTAATGTAAACAGATAACTATAAAGCACAAGTGAGTATTACAAAGACAGGTCATATGGTTGCATTCAGTTAGGTAGTGATTCTGTTAGGTAGTGTATTTAAAAAATAATAAAGTTAGATTGGGTTTTAGGTTTAACATTTATGTGATATAATTGTGAGAAACATTTAAGATATACAATTTATAATGTTCAGTTATTCAGTATTTATTTGGTTTTGGGTGAGTAAGTAATCTTTGAGAAGAGACTTGAATTTATAAACAGGTTGTGTTTCTTTTATATTTACAGGTAATGAATTCCAGATTTTAGGGCCTTTTATGTGCATTGAGTTTTTGCATAGTGTGAGATGGACATGAGGAACATCAAAGAGTGATCTGTGCCTTGTGTTATGGTCATGTGTTCTGTTGAGGTTGGCAAGGAGATGTTTGAGGGGAGGGTTAATATCAGAGTTAAGTGTTCTATGTATGTAATAGGTGCAGTAATAAGTATGGATGTTTTGTATGGTGAGTAGGTTTAGTGTATTGAATATTGGTGGAGTGTGCTGCCTGTAGTGAGAATTTGTTATCATTCTAACTGCAGCCTTTTGTTGGGTAATTAGTGGTCTGAGATGGTTAATTGTTGTTGAGCCCCATGCACAAATTCCATAGGTGAGATAGGGGTAAATAAGAGAGTGATATAGGGCCAGGAGGGCTGACTGTGGAACATAGTACCGTATCTTCGATAGTATGCCTACAGTCTTGGAAATTTTCTTAGAAATTTGATGTATATGTGTATGAAATTTGAGTCTATTATCAAGGTGGATTCCTAAGAATTTTCCCTCTGTTAGTTTTGTGATAGGTGATCCATTTATCATTATGTTAAGAGGGACATCTGTAGCTCTGTTACCAAACTGAATGAAGTAGGTTTTGTCAATGTTTAGTGTAAGTTTGTTAGTCCTCATCCAGGTAGATATTTTCTGTAATTCGGTATTTACAGTATTGGCTAGCGTGACTGGGCTCGGGTGAGAGAAGACGTATGTAGTGTCATCTGCAAATAGTGTGGGTTTGAGTAATTGCGAAGCATTTGGAAGGTCATTTATGTATAGGAGAAAGAGAAGAGGGCCAAGGACACTTCCCTGTGGGACACCAACTGTAATTGGTTGTGCAGAAGAGTTTGCCCCATTTGCGTACACATATTGGCTTCTGTTGCTGAGGTAAGACTTGAGGTAGTTGAGGGAGTGCCCTCTTATACCATAGTGTGACAATTTTACGTGGAGCAAGTCATGGTCAACTGTATCAAAAGCTTTACGTAAGTCAATGAAGATCCCCAGTGGGACTTCTTTTTTCTCTATTGCAGTGTATATATGTTCTAGCATGTGTATAATAGCATCATTAGTATTTTTATTAGGCCTGAATCCAAATTGGCAGGGGTTGAGTATGTTTTGGGAGATAAGGTAGGAGTAGATTCGTTTATGAATTAATTTTTCGAAGATTTTTGAGAGAGGGTGTAAGTTGGATATTGGCCTATAGTTATTCAACTCTGTTTGGTCTCCTCCTTTGTGGATCGGGGTGACCCTTGCTATTTTGAGTACTGTAGGGAAGGTGGAGGATTCAATGGATTTGTTAAAGAGTGTTGCAATGATTGGTGATAGCACTTGTGACACTTTTTTGTATATAAGGGGTGGTAAGGTATTTAAATCTCCTGCCTTGTTTTTTAGTGCGTTGATAATAAGGGAGACTTTGTATGGGTTAGTCGGAGCTAGGAACAGTGTGTTCGGGTAGTTGCCGGTGAGGTAGTCATTTGGTGGGGTATCTGAGCTTGGGATTTTATTGGCAAGGTTTTGTCCTATAGTGGAGAAGAAATCATTGAGTCTGTTTGCTGTTTCTGTTGGTGGGAGTTGGGGTTCATCTGTTTTTGCTAATTTTATTTCGCTATTTCGTGATATCTTTTTTGTTCCCAGAATTTCTGATAGGGTTTTCCAGGTCTTTTTTATATCACCTCGTAAGTTGGATAATCTGTTCTCATAATACAATTTTTTTGCCCTTCTTATCAGGCTGGTTAGGATTGACGAGTAACGTTTTGTTTGGTCTCTGGTTATGTGACCCATTCTGTACTGTTTTTCATATTGGTGTTTTGTATTTATGGATTTGAGAATGCTGGGTGTTAGCCAGGGACTGTTCAGTCTCTTTGCTGTCATCTGTTTAGTTTTTTTAGGGCAGTGCTTGTTATAGAGGTATTGGGTTTTTTTTAGAAAATTATTAATACATTCGTCAATATCTGTATAGGTTTCTAGCTCAGTGTGCCAATCAATGTTTGCTATTGCTGTTGTGAAGTTATTAATGGCTGCCTCATTGTGAAGTCTGAAGGTGACTTTAGTAGTGTCTTGGGGTAGTTTACCAAGAGTTGTTATGAGGAAAGTAGGGTAGTGGTCTGTGGTATTATCTGTAATTATGCCTGATTTTAAAGGGGATATGGTGTTGGTCCAGATGTGGTCAAGTAGGGAAACACTAGTCTCTGTAACTCTTGTAGGTTTTGTTACTGTTGGTAGTAACATACAGTTACTCATTGTGTTTGTGAATTCAGTAACGTGTGGGTCCTGGTCTTGCAGGAGATTTATATTGAAGTCACCTGAGAGTAGTAAGTGATCTTTGTTCATGCGTGCATCAGTTATCATACTTCCTAGATTTTGACTAAATTGGCTAATGTTTGACTGTGGAACTCTGTAGATGTTTATCAATGTGAGAGGTTTTTGTAGGTACTTTGATTTGAATTTAGCTATTATATATTCCCCATGTTCATCCCTTGTGCAAGTATTAGTGATACATTCTAGTTGGTCTGAGTAGTATATGGCTGTGCCACCCCCTTGTTGATCTGGCCTACAGTTGTGTATGGCTGTGTAACCAGGAATGGCATAGACATCTGTACTATCAGGCTTTAGCCAGGTTTCAGTTAGTGTAATGATGGACATATTGGCATGTAAGGAATTTAGTAATGCTATGAGGTCATCGTAATGCTTGCTTAAAGATCTGATATTGTAGTTAAATATAGTTATGTTGTTGTTGGCACTGAGAAGTGCCTTTGATTGTTCTGCAGTGTAGTAATTACAGTTACTGTTTGATTCATTTAAGTCATTAAATAAGAGGTTGGTATCAGGATCAATGCTTGTAATCATAAGATTTGTAGTGAATCTATAGTTTGAATTAAGTATAAAACAAAGTAAATAGTCTTAAGCTAAAAAATAGCACCTGGATTATTTAACAAATGTAAAATAATGAGACCTTACTTGAATTATGATTACCATTATTCTGATTATGATTACCATTATTCTGATTCTTTCTTTCTTTCAACGCACCAGCCGCATCCCACTGAGGCAGGGTGGCCCAAAAGGAAAAATGAAAGTTTCTCCTTTCAAACTTAGTAATATATACAGGAGAAGGGGTTACTAGCCCCTTGCTCCCAGCATTTTAGTCTCCTTTTACGACACGCATGGCTTACGGAGGAAGAATTCTATTCCAATTCCCCATGGAGAATTATTTTGATTATGATTACCAGTATTCTGACCTCTTTGGGGCTTAGAACTTTTCATTGCAGCAGCACCCACCACCACTGTCACCATCACTGCCATGGACTTTATGGAGGGGTAGTTCTCATAGTTGAATGGGTAGTTTCTTGTAATCAGTCGACAGAATGGAAGGCATACTGGTGAAATAGCTAAGAAATTGGCCAAGTGAGTAATTGAATTGGCTTAAAATAGAACCCAAAGTGGACAAAATTGCCAATAGAGGGCAAATTTCTAGGTCTCCACCTAGACTGCAATCTCAAATTCCAAACTCACATACAGCAAATATCCAAGAAAGTCCCCAAAACAGTAGCCATCCTCTCAAAGATACAGTTCTATGTACCCCAATCGGCTCTTCTTGCACTATACCATTCTCTCATCTACCCTTACCTCACCTATGGCATTTGTGCATGGGGCTCAACCACAGCAAGTCACCTTAAACCTTTAATAAAACTCAACAAAAAACTGCTGTGCGATTGATTACAAATCCCTGTAATAGGGAGCATATTCCTTCGCTTTTCAAGAGTCTTAACTTACTAAATATACAAAACATCTGCACTTATTAATGTGCCTACTACATACACAAAACACTACATTCAGATATAAACCCTCCTCTCAGACTCCTACTTGATAGAGAATAAACTTTGATTTGATTTGATTTGATAAGTACAACAGAACACACACCCATAATACAAGACACAAATCACTCTTTGATATCCCTTGTGCCCATCTCTCCCTGTGCAAAAACGCTATGCACGTAAAGGGCCCAAAGATCTGGAATTCATTACCACAATACACTAAAGGACCCCTGCCTGCAAATCATTTTAAGACTCTACTTGGAAACTGTCTCATCACCCAAAATTAACCAGACTAGCCATACTTAATTCCTACCATTTATTCAAAAGCAACACAAAAAAGCACCAATGATGTCTCAATTTCAATACTGAAGATTGCTCAACTATGTACTCATTACTTCAAAATTAGGATGTTCAAATTTCATTGTTTTGAATACTAAATTGTAATACAGTGGAACCTCGGTTTTCGTTTGCCTGGTTTACGTTGAATTCGGTTTTCGATGAGTCTTTTCATCAAAATTTTGTCAGTTTTCGTTCATCACCTCAGTTTTCATCGAGTTGACAGTGGTCCGCCGTACCAGACATGTCCGCCCGCAGTGGTAGAGGGTGGTAGTGATGGTGGTAGAGGGTGGTAGTAATAGTGGTAGAGGGTGGTAGAGGGTGGTACTGATAGCGGTAGTGATTGTGGTAGAGGGTGGTAGTGATGGTGGTAGAGGGTGGCAGTGATGGTGGTAGTGGTTGTGGTAGTGATGGTGGTAGAGGGTGGTAGTGATTATGGTAGAGGGTGGTAGTGATTATGGTAGAGGGTGGTAGTGATAGGGGGAGAGGGTGGTAATGGTTGTGATGGTGGTAGAGGGTGGTAGTGATTGTGGTAGAGGGTGGTAGTGATGGTGGTATAGGGTGGTAGTGATAGGGGGAGAGGGTGGTAGTGGTTGTGATGGTGGTAGAGGGTGGCAGTGATGGTGGTAGTGGTTGTGGTAGTGTGGATGGTAGAGGGTGGTAGTGATTATGGTAAAGGGTGGTAGTGATTGTGGTAGAAGGTGGTAGTGATTGTGGTAGAGGGTGGTATTGATGGTGGTAGAGGGTGGTAGTGATGGTGGTAGAGGGTGCTAGTTGTTGTGATGGTGGTAGTGATTGTGGTAGAGGGTGGTAGTAATGATGGTAGAGATAACCTCTCCTCTCTCTCCCCTCCTTGCCGTCTTCCATATGCCAACAAGAGTCTTCAATAAAGGAGTTAGTGATGTTAAATGTTCATTTATCCATTTCATTAGTCATTTGTATTTATTTCTCATTGTTTTCTGTATGTAAAACTATAGTTATTATCTATAAATGTATTTTTTGTTAATACTTTCTGGTGTCTGGAATGGATTAATTGGATTTATATTATTTCTTATGGGAAATATTGTTTTAGTTTTCATCAGACTTTCTGGAACAAATTAATGACGAAAACAGAAGTTCCATTGTACTTCATATTGTAAATTGCTTAAGTTTTTAATATTAATAATAAGTTTATTTCTTTGTAAAGGTTACAATGTGTAATTACAATTTTGATTTGCTAAGTACAAAGATAGCCACTATCATGCCGAGGCATTTCGGGCAAACTAATCCTAATCCATAGTAACTAATTAAAACTAGATAAGATAATAGTACATAGTAATTATACTTAAAACTAAACATGGAATAGTGGTTAGCTGTTTTACAATCTTATTTGAACTTAATAAATCTTATGTAAACTTAGTACAAAATCTAATTTACAAGTAATGGTGCAGGTGGTAATATTTTATGGAATGGCAGAATTAAAAGCCAGATGGTCACATGATAAAACTAGTCAGTAGATGTTTGGTTGATTTGGTTAATATTGTGAGATAAGATGATTTTATAGCAAAGTCCTAAATTTATAAGCTGTCTGGGGATCCTTGACCTGTTCTGGTAGCGAGTTCCAGATCTTTGGACCTTTTATGTGCATAGAGTTCAGTGAGAATCTTACTCAAGGGATGTTGAAAAGTGCCTTATGCCTTGTATTGTGACTGTGCATTCTGTTGTAACTGTAGAGGAGTAGTTTTAGGGGAGGGTTTACAGTGGAGTTTAAAGTTCTGTATATGTAGTAGGCACAATAATAAGAGTGTATGTCTTGTAGTATATTTAGCAAGTTGAATCTTTGAAAAGTGGTGGGGTGTGCTGTCTAGCACAAGAGCTGGTTATCACATGCACAGCAGCTTTTTGTTGGATTATTAAGGGTCTAAGGTGGTTGGCAGTGGTTGAGCCCCAGGCACAGATACCATAGACGAGGTAAGGATATATTAGAGAGTGGTACAGGGTAAGGAGAGTCATTTGTGGTACATAGTAACGTATCTTGGAAAGGATTCCTACTGATGTGGAAATTTTCTTTGCTACGTGATGGGTATGGGACTGAAATTTAAGATTACAGTCAAGGAGAAGACCTAGAAATTTGCCCTTCGTGTGTCTTGATATAAGGGAACCATTTAACAGTATGTTGAGTTAAATATTTGAGGCTCTGTTGCCAAACAGCATGAAGTATGTTTCATCTATGTTGAGAGTGAGTTTGTTGGTCATCCCAGCATATGTCTTTAACAGTCCATTGTTTACAGTGTTTCCAAGCACAGCTGGGTCTGAATGGGAGTAGACAAATGTAGTGTCATCTGCGAATAGAACTGGTTTAAGGAGTTGGGATGCATTGGGGAGATCATTGATGTAGATGAGAAAGAGGAGTGGGCCCAAGACACTACCTTGGGGTAATCGTACAGCTACAGGTTGGATAGCGGAGTTGACTCCATTTGCATGTACATACTGGTGTCTGCCTTTAAGATAGGATTTTAGGTAGTCAAGAGAACATGCTGTTACGCCGTAATGATTCAGTTTGAGGTGCAAGAGATTGTGGTCAACTGTGTCAAACGCTTTTCCTAGGTCGATAAAGAGCCCCAGAGGATATTCATTTTTATTGAGAGCTGTGTATATTAGGTTAAGCATTTGTATAATAGCATCATTCGTGCTTTTTTTTGTCTAAATCCAAACTGGCATGGGTTAAGTATGTTGTTGGATGTGAGGTAGGAGTAAAGTCGCTTGTGTATTATTTTTTCAAATATCTTGGCGAATAAGGGCAAGTTTGATATGGGTCTGTAATTGTTCAAATCAGTTGAATCTCCACCTTTGTGGATTGGGGTGACCCTTGCTATCTTGAGCATAGGATGCTATAGATTTGTTAAACATTGTTGCAATAATGGGCGACAGTTCTGGTGCAGCTTTTTTATATATGAATGGCGGCAAGTTATCTAGATCAGCTGATTTGTTTTTTAATGATATAATGATGAGTGAGACTTCAGTGGGATTAGTTGGAGCTAGAAATAGAGTATTTGGATAGTTGCCAGTGAGGTACTTGCTCGGATGGGTATTTGAGCTAGGAATTTGACTCGCTAGCTTTGATCCTACAGTAGAGAAGAAGACATTAAATTTGTTGGCCGTGTCTATAGGTTGCATGTGAAGTTCATCTGGTTTAGTTAAGTCTATTTCTCTATTTCCAGTCGGTTTCCTTGAGCCCAAAATTTTGGAGAGGGTTTGCCAGGTACTTTTCATGTCACCTTTCATTTCACTAAATCTACTTTCACAATACATTTGCTTTGATTTACGTATTAGTTTTGTGTGTATTGATGTGTATCTTTTAGTAAATTCTTTGGTAATTAAGCCTAATCTGAACTGTTTTTCAATTTGGTGTTTTTTATTAATAGATTTGAGGATACTTTTAGTTAGCCATGGGCTGTTTAGTCTCTTTTCTGTGATATGTTTCGTTTTGATTGGGCAATGTTTGTTGTAGAGGTTTAGGGTTTTATGTAAAAAACATTTGACATCTTTATTAATATTATCACTGTCATTTAGCTCTCTCTGCCAATCAATGGAACCTAGAGCTAGTTTTAGGTTGTTTATCAATGTCTCATCATGCAGGCGAAATGAGATCTTTCTTGTTTCTTGAGGCAGTTTAGATAAGTTGGTTATGAGAAAGATAGGGTAGTGGTCTGTGGTGTTATCTGTGATTATACCTGCTTGTAGTGGGGATATTGTGTTGGTCCAGATATGGTCAAGTAACGAGGCACTAGTATCAGAGATTCTTGTTGGCTTTGTTAGAGAGGGTAGCAATAAGCTGCTGTTCATAGCATTTGTGAAATCAGCTACTGGAGGGTCGGTTACTTGGATAAGGTTGATGTTGAAATCTCCTGCTAGTATCAGATGGTGTTTATTCAACTCTGACTCAGTTATCATGTTTCTAAGGTTATTGCTAAAAGTGTAAGTATTTGAGTGTGGTAGTCTGTAGACTGCACCAACTGTTATAGGTTTCTTAAGTGTTCTTGATGTGAGTTTAGCTATTATATATTCACCTTTTTTGTCCCGTACATTAGTTGATTTCATACATTCTAGTTCATCAGAGTAATAGATGGCAGTGCCTCCTCCTGATTGGTCGGGCCTGCACTTATGTATGTCTGTGTAACCAGGTATGGTAAATATGTCTGTCAGATCTTGTCTGAGCCAGGTTTCAGTAAGTATAATGAAAGTTATAGTAGCATTTAGAGACTTAAGTAGTGCAGTGAGGTCATCATAGTGTTTACTCAATGATATAACATTGTAGTTGAAGACTGTGATGTTCTTGCTGACACTGAGAAGGGTATTAGCCTGACTAGCAGTGTAGTAATGGCAATTACTGTTAGGATTGTGTGCTGTTCAATAAGAGGTTGATATCAGAATCGATAATTGCATGCATAAAGGGTACGTAGAGAAATGGCTGTTACAATTATTAAAGAGCAAAAAGACAAAAGCAAATGATGTTAAACCACTAACAATTATGAACTTATGAACTGAGATAGTTATTTTAAATCTAAAAATAATGGAGCTACTGAATATTAAAATAAAACACTTTAGCACCTTGATTATTTCAAGGTTAAAAGTAATGGTTTCAAGTATAAAATAAAACAGAGAATAAAACACTAAAGTTCTATTGTAAAACTGTAATACTTCAAAATTGTAATGTTCAAATTTCATCATTTTAAATACTCAGTTACAGTACTTGATATTGTAAATAGTTTAAATTGTTTTATCGTAATACTGTAATTATTCTCTACTAAACTTCTCTACTAGACTTATTAATGCCATATATCATTACCTGTTAATACTCAATTCTCTTGTACTCACTGTAACTCATCTAATGACCATTTAAACTGTTAAAGCCTTATTAAGTGTGCCCAAAATGCTCTGTATACAAGGGGCTTTTAGCATGTACACTCAACTATTTTATTCCTTTGTGCAACTATGTATCATGCCAAAATAAGTTATTATTATTATTATTATTGTTATGCCAAGTTCACAGCTTTGCGCCTTTGTAATTCCATAAATTTCCCATCAGATTTCCAATTTTTGGTCTCATTACCTTCAGAAAAAGATTCTCTAATATTTCAGATTTTATTTTTAAATTCCCAACACTCAGCACTTTTATTTTTGGGGATCCCAACATGCAAAAAAAATATGACTACTGTAAGAAATTAATTTATATGTATAATATATGTTTATAGCTAAACTAGGTTTTAGTATATACTATACATATTCCAGCTTCAAAATATTTTCTGAACTTAGAGTACTTTAATCCTCATTCCTTGCTGCTTTGGCATGAAATAATCCAATAGTTAAGCACAGTGGAACCCCGGTTTTCGTCCTTAATCTGTTCCAGAAGGTCGGTTGAAATCCAAAATGGACGAAAACCAGAGTAATAGGTATTTCCCAAAAGAAATGATGTAAATCCAATTAACCCATCCCAGACACCCAAAAATATTAACAAAAATAAATTTTATAGAGAATTACTATAGTGTTGCAGCTCTTCAGTGGTTAACTCTTCCCTGACTACTCACATCCAACCCCATAGACTTCTCCAAAACCACAATAAATTCCACAACAGGCATAGGGGTGTCAAGTTTACACTAACTTATATTAAGTTAGTAATAGAACTAGGCATTAAAAAATACAATAAAAAGTAAAATACATACGCAGTACATTCATTACTTACCTTAAAATATTTGTCGTCTTAATGTAGGGCGAGAGGTGAGTAGTACTTATTTGTAGGAAGTCAGGTGTAGGTAGCCGGTAGATATAGGTATGTAGTCTGCCTGAGTTACATACCTACACTTACCTACATAGCTACACGATATTTAATGCAACCCAGAGCTATATTATAACCATCAACATACCATGTTCACTGAGTTTAATGCCTTCACAAAGGGAGAAGTAATGAATAATTCATGCTGAGAATTGTAAACAAAAGCGTTATGTATTAAGGGGGGTGACTGGGCCAACACAGATTCATAAAACTTTTCTCTGGTGCTGAACCAGAGAAAACGTAATGTTTTCCCTCCACCGACTACCACCCCTTCATAGCATACAAACATTGCATGTTTATATGCTATGTAACGTGTTTCTTATATAATTTTGAAGAAAATATCATAGATGGATTAATGAAAATGTCTACATTAACATAAAATAATATATTTAATGTGCCCAAGAGTGATTATTATTAGTATTATGTAATGTTTTCCCTCCGCCTGGCAACCACCCCTCCATAGCATATAAACATAGCATGTTCGTGTGCTATGTAACGTGTTTCTTATATAATTTTGAAGAAAATATCATAGATGGACTAATGAAAATGTTTATATTAATGTAAAATAAGACATTTAATGTGCCCAAGAGTGATTATTATTACGTACGTATTAGTATTATTCCTAGGTAGTAGGTTGGTAGACAGCAACCGCCCAGGGAGGTACTACCGTCCTGCTAAGTGAATGTAAAACATAAGCCTGTAATTGTTTTACATGATGGTAGGATTGCTGGTGTCCATTTTTCTGTCTCATAAACATGCAAGGTTTCAGGTACGTCTTGCTACTTATACAGTGGTCCCTCGTTGTTCGTAATTAATCCGTTCCTGGAGCCGTTACTATAAACGAAATTTACGATTTACGAATCAATTTTCCCCATAAGAAATAATGTAAATACAATTAATCCGTTCCTGACACCCAGAAGTATTAAAACAAAAAAATTTTTAACATGAAATATACATGTAGTACATAAACAATACAATGGGAAATGATGAATGAAACATTAACAGCATAACACTTACCTTTATTGGAGATTCTTCTTAGTGTATGGGAGACTGGAGGAGGAGAGAGAGTGGATTGTTTATAGTTTGGAAGAGGAATCCCCTTCCATCAACACCTCAGGTACCATTTGCTTTTCTGGGGTTGCTTCTCTTCTCTGTTTCTTAATGCCACTAGGACCACCTTGAGAGTCACTTGAGTCCTGTCTCACAAAATAACTGTGGAGAGAGCTCTGTTTCTGGCATCTCTTTAACACTTCCCTAAAATGGCCCAAGACTTTGTCACTGTACATGATGCCAACCTGGCTTGCAACAACCTTGTTAGGGTGATGTTTCTCTATAAAGCTTTCCATCTTACCCCACATAGTAAAAATCTCTTTAATTTCTGAAGAAGGCACCTTCTTCCATCTCTCTTCCTCCTCCTCTGCAGCAAGATTCTGAGCTGTGATGTGTTGCTCTTCTTGCTGAAGCTCTTGCAGCTCCTCAGTGGTGAGCTCTTCATTGTGGTCTTCCACCAATTCTTCCACATCCTCCAAACTCACATCCAACCCCATGGAACTCCCCAGTGCCACAATTGATTTTACAATAGACATAGGCTCATTAGGGTCAGTCCCAAGTCCTTCAAAATCCCTCTTGTCGACACAATCTGGCTACAATTTTCTCCAGGCAGAGTTCAAAGTCCTGGTAGTCACTCCCTCCCAAGCCATACCTATAAGGGTTATGCAGTGGAGGATGCTGAAGTGTTCTCTCCAAAATTCCCTTAGGGTCAAGTGAGTGTCTGTGGTCACAGTCAAGCACCTGTGAAACATTGCTTTTGTGTAGAGTTTTTTTAAGTTTGCAATAACCTGCTGGTCCATGGGTTGGAGGAGAGGAGTGGTATTCGGGGGCAAGAACTTTACTGTGATGAACCCAAACTCCTCGAAAATTAGGTCATCCAAGTTTGGAGGATGAGCAGGTGCATTGTCCATTACTAGCATGCACTTGAGATCCAATTTCTTTTCCAGGAGATACTCCTTCACACTAGGGCCAAACACTTCATTGAACCACTCGATGAAAATTTCCCTCGTGACCCATGCCTTACTATTAGATTTCCAAAACACACACAATTTTCTCTTCATAACATTGTTTTTCCTAAACACTCTGGGATATTTCAGAATGGTACACTAGTAATGGCTTCACTTTGAAATACCCACTAGCATTAGAGCAAAACATTAGCGTCAGCCTGTCTTTCATAGGCTTATGTCCTGGCATTGCCTTTTCCTCTTGTGTAATGAAGGTCCTCTTTGGCATTTTCTTCCAAAAGAGGCCTGTTTCGTCACAATTGAACACTTGTTCAGGTTTCAGTCCTTCACTGTTTATGTACTCCTGGAATTCATGCACATATTTTTCAGCCGCCTTGTGGTCCGAACTGGCAGCCTCACCATGCCTTACCACACTGTATATGCCAGTACGGTTCTTAAATCTCTCAAACCAGCCTTTGCTGGCCTTAAATTCACTCACTTCACCACTATTTGCAGGCAATTTCTTTACCAAATCTTCATGCAACTGCCTAGCCTTTTCACAAATAAACGAAGTCATAAGAGTATCTCCTGCTAATTGTTTCTCATTTATCCACACCAATAATAACTTCTCAACCTCTTCCAGTACTGGTGATCTCATTTTTGTCAGCATAGTTACTCCCTTTGCAACAACAGCATCCTTTATTTCATTTTTCTTGGCCACTATGGAACATAAGGTTGTGTAGGGTTTCTTATACATCCTGGACAGTTCGGCCACACTTGTACCACTTTCATATTGTTCAATGATGGTTTTCTTAAATTCAGTCATATTTCTCATCTTCTTTACCACAGGCTTGGCACTAGGAGCTTTCTTTGGAGCCATGGTAGCTTATTTAGTACTTGCAAGCACTAAAATAAATGGAATACAGTGGACCCCCGGTTAACGATTTTAATCCGTGCAAGAGGGGTAATTGTTATGCGAAATAATCGTTATGTGAATGAATTTTCCCCATAAGAAATAATGGAAATAAAATTAATCCGTGCAAGACACCCAAAAGTATGAAAAAAAAAATTTTACCACATGAAATATACATTTTCCCACACACAAAGAGAAGGATACATGCACAATAGTAGAGTAGTACATGCACAGTATATATTGTGCATGTACTAGTCTACTAAATGAAGAATAAATGACACTTACCTTTATTGAAGATGCAGCAATGACTGATGAGACACTGTGTCCTGGGAGTGCCTTTTCCTCCTGAGTACTGTAGGTCCTGTTTGGCATTTTCTTCCAGAACAGGCCTTATCACACTGTGTATGCCACTACGATTCTTAAATCTCTCAAACCAACCTTTGCTGGCTTTAAATTCACCAATATGAGCACTAGTTCCAGGCATTTTTCCCTGTTCACCTGGGTGTTAGTCGACTTGTGTGGGTTGCATCCTGGGAGATAAGATTAAGGACCCCAATGGAAATAAGTTAGACAGTCTTCGATGACACTGACTTTTTTGGGTTATCCTGGGTGGCAAATCCTCTGGGGTTAATTGTTTCTTGGTATTCTCAATAAGCCACACCAACAACGGTGCTACAGCAGCAGCAGCAGCTGACAGTGCAGCAGCAGCAGCAGCTGTACCACCAATAGTAGCGATGGTTGATTGGGGTTTATTATACAACCTGGCCAGCTCGGAGACATGCACTCCACTTTCATACTTATCAATGATCTTTTTCTTCATCTCTATTGTAATTCTCACCCTTATTGCTGTAGGGTTGGCACTAGAAGCTTTCTTGGGGCCCATGGTCACTTATTTTCCAGAAAAAGCACCGAAAACACTGTAATAATACGAAATATTCCGATTGTATGCTTGGATGTTACCGCGGAGGCTGGCTGGTAAACAATGCCACCGGCGGAACATGTGAGCGCGTCTCGGAAGAAAATCGGTAAGCGGGTTTTTAAGCGGTATGTGAGGCAAAATTTTTGCAATTAAAGTAAGCGGTATGCGAAATAATCGCTATGTGATGCCATCGTTATGCGGGGGTCCACTGTATTATGAAATATTTCGCTGGAGCACGCGAGGGGACCTTCGCTCACTGGTAAACAATGCCACACTGGCTGCCGCCCTGGCCCATGCCGTGCGTACGCGTCCCGGACAAACTACGACTCGCGAGTCAACCTATGAAAAGCGAGTCCATGTTTATACGAAAATACCCCTATGATTGGCGAATTTTATGATTGCCGGGAACTACGAAAAGCGGGGGACCACTGTACTTACACTTAGGTCATACTACACATACATGTACAAGCATATATATACACACCCCTCTGGGTTTTCTCCTATTTTCTTACTAGTTCTTGTTCTTGTTTATTTCCTCTTACCTCCATGGGGAAGTGGAACAGAAATCTTCCTCCGTAAGCCATGCGTGTTGTAAGAGGCGACTAAAATGCCGAGAGCACGTGGCTAGTAACCCCTTCCCTGTATATATTACTAAATGTAAAAGGAGAAACTTTCATTTTTCCTTTTGGGCCACCCCGCCTTGGTGGGATACAGCCAGTGTATTGAAAGAAAGATTAATATTATTACTATGGCGTTAAGACTAAAGGGACACTCTTAGTGAACGAGTAACAAAGGCAGAATGAGTCACGAGCATATGAGCAGCCCAGGCAGACGAGTCTTGTACGGACGATTTCCGAGTAGATGTATGAAACCCGGGGTAAAATTTTGCCCCCAAAAAGTAGTCGAAATCCGAATTGTACAATATCCACACCAGATGAAATCCAGGGTTCCACTGTAATACTGTACTGTTTTTCCCTTCATAATTATTATGAAAGGGAATTTATATTATGCAGTGACTTTATCAAATTAGTATTAGGTAAATATAGCATTGTGAATATCTCAAGCAGTACTCTGTATGTTTTTTTCTTTCTTTCAGGTGGAAGTTAATACAAGGTATAACTTCTGTAGACTCTCCCTTCCAGCAGTATAAACCAAATGTAGACCACACCTATGGTAAAAACATAAGTTACTTTGCTTACGTTTATTCTGCTCAGGATGATTATGATGATGTCACAGACCTCATGACTTATAATTCTATTGGTAAGATGCTGAAATAGTATATGTATTTAATTTATTAAAATTTTTGGCGTAAATGCTCAGGTTATTTGGGGAAATAGTAACATTTAAAATTTTTATTTTATGTTTAAAGATATATATAGATATATATAGTAAACCTTAATTTATGTTTTTGGCAAGCATTCAGATGATGCAATTTCATTGATATTGTGTATGAATTATTTTAACATCATTATATAAATGGGTGGAGGAAGGATTGTAGGCACAAATTTTTGTTCTGTATATCATTGTAAATGTTATAAGAGACATATAATTTTTAAATATATTTATGGATTCACTGTAAGGTCCCATATATTGTATTTTCTGTCTTAAGACTATTACCCTCCCAGAAAACAAAGTCTACAAAATAGGCTTTGGCAACAGTAGAGCACCTGCATGATTACCATACAAAAACTGAAAAGTTTTTCACAGAAACATCCTAAAATTATGTTGGGTCTAACACAAAGGTGCATCTTGTACATTGATTCCTTGAGTTATGATGGGCTTGAGTTACGATAGTTTTAAGTTATGACTTGCCCTTGTAAAGAAATAGTTTTGAGTTGTGATGAGAAATTTGTGATACACTACATGTATGATGGTTGGTGGGTGAAGGGGTGAGCCTCAGCCCAGAGACAAGACAGTCTGATGAAAAGGTCTTAAATGGAGTTATAGAGGAGGGTGTGTTGGAGGTGAGCAAGAGAGGTGGTGGTGGGAAGGAGTGAGGGAGGGTGGCAGGGAGGGTGGCAGGGAGGGAGGCAATACATATATCAGACATGGACAATGATAAGGAATGTGTTAATATTATCAACATGTTTTTTTACCATTCTGCCTGTTTTTCTGTGTTCCTGCCTGCCTTTCTGTCTGTCTGTGCCTGTCTATGCCTACCTGCCTTTCTGTCTGTCTGTGCCTGTCTATGCCTACCTGCCTGTCTGTCTGGTGAAATGTTTCTTGATTAAAAATACCTCAGTGTTGCGCAAGTGTCTCATTTATCCACCTGTTGGTTTTCAATTTTTTTTTAACACATTGGCCATTTCCCACTGAGGCAGGGTGACTCAAAAAGAAAAAAAAAATTTCATCATCATTCAACACTTTCACCACCACTCATACATAATCACTGTCTTTGCAGAGACACTCAGATATGACAGTTTAGATGTCCCTCCAAACTGCCATTATCCTACTCTCGTACATTCCCTTCTTTGCCTCCATGGATAACATTCTTTGTCTCTACAGATACCCCAATGCACCACTCACCTTTTTTCCTTCATCAGTTCTATGGTTTACCTCATCCTTCATAAACCCATCTGCTGACAAGTCAGCTCCCAAATATCTGAAACCATTCACTTCTTCCATGTGGCTCATTACTTTGTAATTTGTTCATGATTAAAACCATGTATAGGAGTGTAGATTGTTCATTACCTTTGTAACTTGTTCATGATTGTGACCAGATCTGCATGGAATTCATTACTTTTGTAACTAGTTCAGCTATTGAAACTTGGGGTTCAGTCCCTGGACCCATTATGTACCTCTGTAATCTTTTGACTACTGCCCACAGGATGGATATAGGGTGCATAATAAAGATATTAAACTAACTTCCATACTCGATCACTCCAATGTGATATTCAATTTTTCTTTATCTAAATCATTGGATACCCTCATCACCTTACTCTTATCTGTATTCATTTGCAACTTTTTACCTTTACACACCCTCCCAAACTTGTCCACTAACCTTTGCAACTTTTCTTTAGAATCCTCCAAAAGCACAGTATCATCAGCAAAAAGTAACTGTGTCAACTCCCATTTTGTATTTGATTCCCCATAATTTAATCCCACCCCTCTCCCCAACATCCTAGCATTTACTTCTTTTATAATCCCATCTATAAATATGTTAACCCTTTCAGGGTTGGTGCTGTACTAGTACGGCTTATGGGCTTATGCGCCAGGGTTGGTGCTGTACTAGTACACATAAATTCTAGCGTCCTCAAATCAAGCAGGAAAAGACTGGTAGTCCTGGATGTGAGAGAGTGGGTCTCCATGGTCAGTGTACGTGGTATTAAAAAAATCAGGGACCCAGTGGTGCACTGTGGGAAAGCCATTTTATTACACCTTGTTCACCGTGTCTAGCGGTAAGAAACTTCTCACTCCTCGGTTAATTGGGGCTCTTTTGTTCCCAAGTGACAGTTCAAACACAGATGGAAGTGTCAGTGAAGATGAATTTCATGGTTTTGAGGAAGGAAGAAAGGGAGGAAAGAATGAAGAGATGAGATGAAGGAAGGAAGAAAGGAAGAGATGAGAGGAGGGAGGGAAGGAAGGAGGGAAGAAAGGAAGGAAGGAGGGAAGAGAGGAAGGAGACCATTAACCTAGGATAACTCAAAAAATTCAGACAGTGACTTATTTCCATGTGGGTTGGTGGGGTGGGGAGGAAGGGATGGGTGTTGACAGGCAGTGAGGGTGGTGTTATTTGTCATTGTAACAAACAACAAACAACAAAATACCTTTCATCCGTGGACTGCTTGCAGAGGCAAAGGCAATGTTCGCGGCTTTCACTGAGATCCACATAAAGGATCATTTGGACAACGAAATATGGATCCCAGGTTACAACCTATACAGATGTGACAGAGTGAACAGGCAAAAGGGGGGGGGGGGGGGTTGGCCTGTACATTGCAGAGTCACTTGTTTGCACAGAACTGCTAAATGCCTCAAATGATGTAGTGGAAGTTTTAGCAGTAAAGGTCGAGAACCAAAACCTAGTCATTGTGGTAGTCTACAAGCCTCCGGATGCAACATCCCAGCAATTCCAGGAACAGCTGTTAAAAATTGACCACTGTCTGGAAAATCTTCCAGCTCCTGCACCCAACATCTTGCTCCTGGGGGATTTCAACTAAGGCACCTAAAATGGAGGAATATAGCAAATAATATTGTTGCAGTAATAACACCAGGAGGCAGCTCTGATGAAAACTCACACTCACACGAGCTTTTAAATCTCTGCACAAAATTCAATTTAAACCAGCAAATAATAGAGCCTACTAGACTGGAGAATACACTAGACCTCATCTTCACTAACAATGATGATCTGATAAGAAATGTCACCATATCAAAAACAATATACTCAGATCACAACATAATTGAGGTTCAGACATGTATGCGTGGAGCCCCAGACCGACATAATGAGACTAGTCACGAGGGAGCACTCACCAAATTCAACTTCAATAACAAAAACATAAAGTGGGACCAAGTAAACCAAGTCCTAACCGATATAAGCGGGGAAGATATACTAAGCAACACAGACCCCAACTTATGCCTAGAACAGATTAACTTGGTGGCACTCGATGTATGCACAAGGCTTATTCCTCTAAGAAAAAGGAGGAGTAGATGTAAAATAGAAAGAGACAGGTGCTCCCTTTACAGGCGATGGAAAAGAATAACAGAGCGGCTAAAAGAGGTCAATATATCTGAAATGCATAGGGAGACACTGGTCAGAGAAATAGCAAGCATCGAACTCAAGCTAAAGAAATCTTATAGGAGTCAGGAATCGCGGGAAGAACTAAAAGCCATAAATGAAATCGAAAGAAACCCAAAGTATTTCTTCTCCTATGCCAAATCAAAGTCGAGAACAACGTCCAGTATTGGGCCCCTACTTAAACAAGATGGGTCCTACACAGATGACAGCAAGGAAATGAGTGAAATACTCAAGTCCCAATATGACTCAGTTTTTAGCAAGCCGCTAACCAGACTGAGAGTCGAAGATCAAAATTAATTTTTTATGAGAGAGCCACAAAATTTGGTTAACACAAGCCTATCTGATGTTATCCTGATGCCAAATGACTTCGAACAGGCGATAACTGACATGCCCATGCACTCTGCCCCAGGGCCAGACTCGTGGAACTCCGTGTTCATCAAGAACTGCAAGAAGCCCCTATCACGAGCCTTTTCCATCCTATGGAGAGGGAGCATGGACACGGGGGTCGTCCCACAGTTACTAAAAACAACAGACATAGCCCCACTCCACAAAGGGGGCAGTAAAGCAACAGCAAAGAACTACAGACCGATAGCACTAACATCCCATATCATAAAAATCTTTGAAAGGGTCCTAAGAAGCAAGATCACCACCCATCTAGAAACCCATCAGTTACACAACCCAGGGCAACATGGGTTTAGAACAGGTCGCTTCTGTCTGTCTCAACTATTGGATCACTACAACAAGGTCCTAAATGCACTAGAAGATAAAAAGAATGCAGATGTAATATATACAGACTTTACAAAAGCCTTCGACAAGTGTGACCTGGAGTTTACCTGGAGAGAGTTCCGGGGGTTAACGCCCCCGCGGCCCGGTCTGTGACCAGGCCTCCTGGTGGATCAGAGCCTGATCAACCAGGCTGTTGCTGCTGGCTGCACGCAAACCAACGTACGAGCCACAGCCCGGCTGGTCAGGAACCGACTTTAGGTGCTTGTCCAGTGCCAGCTTGAAGACTGCCAGGGGTCTGTTGGTAATCCCCCTTATGTATGCTGGGAGGCAGTTGAACAGTCTCGGGCCCCTGACACTTATTGTATGGTCTCTTAACGTGCTAGTGACACCCCTGCTTTTCATTGGGGGGATGTTGCATCATCTGCCAAGTCTTTTGCTTTCGTAGTGAGTGATTTTCGTGTGCAAGTTCGGTACTAGTCCCTCTAGGATTTTCCATGCGTATATAATCATGTATCTCTCCCGCCTGCGTTCCAGGGAATACAGGTTCAGGAACCTCAAGTGCTCCCAGTAATTGAGGTGTTTTATCTCTGTTATGCGCGCTGTGAAGGTTCTCTGTACATTTTCTAGGTCAGCAATTTCACCTGCCTTGAAAGGTGACCATGGCGTAATAGCGCACAAAATGCGTGCTAAAGGAATAACAGGAAAAGTCAGTCGATGGATCTATAATTTCCTCACTAACAGAACACAGAGAGTAGTCGTCAACAGAGTAAAGTCCGAGGCAGCTACGGTGAAAAGCTCTGTTCCACAAGGCACAGTACTCGCTCCCATCCTGTTCCTCATCCTCATACCCGACATAGACAAGGATGTCAGCCACAGCACCGTGTCTTCCTTTGCAGATGACACCCGAATCTGCATGACAGTGTCTTCCATTGCAGACACTGCAAGGCTCCAGGCGGACTTCAACCGAATGTTTCAGTGGGCTGCAGAAAACAATATGAAATTCAACGATGAGAAATTTCAATTACTCAGATATGGTAAACACGAGGAAATTAAATCTTCATCAGAGTACAAAACAAATTCTGGCCACAAAATAGAGTGAAACACCAACGTCAAAGACCTGGGAGTGATCATGTCGGAGGACCTCGCCTTCAAGGACCATAACATTGTATCGATCGCATCTGCTAGAAAAATGACAGGATGGATAATGAGAACCTTCAAAACGACGGATGCCAAGCCCATGATGACACTCTTCAGGTCACTTGTTCTATCTAGGCTGGAATATTGCTGCACACTAACAGCACCTTTCAAGGCAGGTGAAATTGCTGACCTAGAAAATGTACAGAGAACCTTCACGGCGCGCATAACGGAGATAAAACACCTCAATTACTGGGAGCGCTTGAGGTTCCTGAACCTGTATTCCCTGGAATGCAGGCGGAAGAGATACATGATTATATACACCTGGAAAATCCTAGAGGGACTAGTACCGAACTTGCACACGAAAATCACTCACTACGAAAGCAAAAGACTTGGCAGACGATGCAACATCCCCCCAATGAAAAGCAGGGGTGTCACTAGCACGTTAAGAGACCATACAATAAGTGTCAGGGGCCCGAGACTGTTCAACTGCCTCCCAGCATACATAAGGGGGATTACCAACAGA